>NC_133649.1:26322632-26562549 GCF_009905375.1 Apium graveolens | reverse complement strand
TTTTAATAATTTTTTCTTAGACTAAATTGATAATATCTTAACATCCGTACGTTTGATCGTCGAAAATCATTTAAAATTTCTTGTAATCTTAATGAGTCTCGTGTTGGGGGTAATTTTTCAGATTTTTCTAATCCTGACATGCAAGATGATTTCAATTTTTCATAATTTTGTCTTATGACTAAAATTGATTTACCTACATCGTACGGTTTGGATCTCTAAAAAAATCATTTGCAAAATTAATCTTGTAAATCGGAACGAGTCTCGTTTTGGGAGGGTAATTTTACAGTTGTTTTAATCCTGACATGCAAGATGAATTTCAAATTTTTAATAATTTTTTTTATGAAAAATTGATATATCTAACATCCGTATGGTTTGGATAGTCGAAAAACAATTTTATAATTAATCTTGTAAATTGGGAACGAGTCTCGTTGTCGGGAGAGGTATTTTACAGATATTCTAATCCTGACATGCAAGATGATTTCAAATTTTTAATAATTTTTTCTTATGCTAAAATTGTATCTCTTAACTCCGTACGTTGGATCATCAAAAAATCATTTTAAAAATTAATCTTGTAAATCGGGAACGAGTCTCGTTGTCGAGAGGTACTTTTTCAGATTTTTCTAATCCTGACATGCAAGATGAATTTCAAAGTTTTTAATAATTTTTTCTTATGCCTAAAATTGATATATCTTAAAATCCGTAACGGTTTGGATCATCAAAAAATCATTTTAAAAATTAATCTTGTAAATCGGGAACGAGTCTCGTTGTTGGGAGGGTAATTTTACAAGATTTTTCTAATCCTGACATGCAAGATGAATTTCAAATTTTTCATAATTTTTCTTATGACTAAAATTGATATATCTTAACAACCGTATGGTTGGATCGTCAAAAAAATCATTTTAAAAATTAATCTTGTAATCGGGGAACGAGTCTCGTTGTTGGGAGGGTAATTTTACAGGATTTTTTTTAATCCTAACATGCAAGATGAATTTCAAATTTTTTAATAATTTTTTATGAATAAAATTGATATATCTTAACATCCGTACGGTTGATAGTCGAAAAAACTTATTTTACAAATTAATCTTGTAAATTGGGAACGAGTCTCGTTGTCGGGAGAGGTACTTTTTCCAGATATTTCTAATCCTGACATGCAAGATGAATTTCAAAGTTTTAATAATTTTTTCATATCCCTAAAATTGATATATCTTAAAATCCGTACGGTTGGATCATCAAAAAAATCATTTTAAAAAATTAATCTTATAAATCGGTAACGAGTCTCGTTTGTGGGAGGGGTAATTTACAGGATTTTTCTAATCCTGACATACAAGATGTATTTCAAATTTTTTAATAATTTTTTATTATGACTAAAATTGATATATCTTAACATCCGTACGGTTGGATCGTCGAAAAAATCATTTTAAAAATTTATCTTGTAAATCGGGAACGAGTCTCGTTGTTGGGAGGGGTAATTTTACAGGATTTTTTCTAATCCTAATATGCAAGATGAATTTCAAATTTTTCATAATTTTTTCCTATGACTAAAATTGATATATCTTAACATCCGTATGGTTGGATCATCTAAAAAATCATTTTAAAAATTAATCTTGTAAATCGGGAGCGAGTCTCGTTGTTGGGAGGGGTAATTTTACGTTATTTTTTTTAATCCTCACAAGCAAGATGAATTTTAAATTTTTTAATAATTTTTTTATGACTAAAATTGATATAGCTTAACATCCGTAAGGTTGGATCGTCGAAAAAATTATTTTAAAAATTAATCTTGTAAATTGGGAACGAGGTTCGTTGTCGGGAGAGGTACTTTTACCGGATATTTCTAATCCTGACATGCAAGATGAATTTCAAAGTTTTTAATAATTTTTTCATATGACTAAAATTGATATATCTTAACATCCGTACGGTAGGATCATCGAAAAAATTATTCTAAAAATTATTCTTGTAAATCGGAACGAGTCTCGTTGTTGGGAGGGGTAATTTTATAGGATTTTTCTAATCCTGACAGGCAAGATGTATTTCAAATTTTTTAATAATTTTTTCTTATGACTAAAATTGATATATCTTAACATCCGTATAGTTGGATCGTCAAAAAAATCATTTTAAAAATTAATCTTGTAAATCGGGAACGAGTCTGGTTGTCGGGAGGGGTAATTTTACAGGATTTTTCTAATCCTCACATGCAAGATGGATTTCAAATTTTTTAATAATTTTTTCTTATGACTAAAATTGATATATCTTAACATCCGTACGGTTAGATCATCAAAAAAAATCATTTTAAAAATTAATCTTGTAAATCGGGAACGAGTCTCATTGTTGGGAGGGGTAATTTTACAGGATTTTTCTAATCCTGACATGCAAGATGTATTTCAAATTTTTTAATAATTTTTTCTTATGACTAAAATTGATATATCTTAACATCCGTACGGTTGGATCGTCGAAAAAATCATTTTAAAAATTTATCTTGTAAATCGGGAATGAGTCTCGTTGTTGGGAGGGGTAATTTTACAGGATTTTTCTAATCCTGACATGCAAGATGAATTTCAAATTTTTCATAATTTTGTCTTATGACTAAAATTGATATATCCTAACATCTGTATGGTTGGATCGTCTAAAAAATCATTTGAAAAATTAATCTTGTAAATCGGGAACGAGTCTCGTTGTTGGGAGGGGTAATTTTACAGAATTGTTTTTAATCCTGACATGCAAGATGAATTTCAAATTTTTTAACAATTTTTTTTATGAATAAAATTGATATATCTTAACATCCGTACGGTTGGATAGTCGAAAAACTTATTTTATAAATTAATCTTGTAAATTGGGAACGAGTCTCGTTGTCGGGAGGAGAGGTACTTTTTCCAGATATTTCTAATCCTGACATGCAAGATGAATTTCAAAGTTTTTAATAATTTTTTCTTATGCCTAAAATTGATATATCTTAAACTCCGTACGGTTGGATCATCAAAAAAATATTTTAAAAATTAATCTTGTAAATCGGGAACGAGTCTCGTTGTCGAGAGAGGTACTTTTTCCAGATATTTCTAATCCTGACATGCAAGATGAATTTCAAAGTTTTTAATAATTTTTTCTTATGCCTAAAATTGATATATCTTAAAATCCGTACGGTTGGATCATCAAAAAATTATTTTAAAAATTAATCTTGTAAATCGGGAACGAGTCTGGTTGTCGGGTGGGGTAATTTTATAGGATTTTTCTAATCCTGACATGCAAGATGGATTTCAATTTTTTTAATAATTTTTTCTTATGACTAAAATTGATATATCTTAACATCCGTACGGTTAGATCATCAAAAAAATCATTTTAAAAATTAATCTTGTAAATCGGGAACGAGTCTCGTTGTTGGGAGAGGTAATTTTACAGGATTTTTCTAATCCTGACATGCAAGATGTATTTCAAATTTTTTAATAATTTTTTCTTATGACTAAAATTGATATATCTTAACATCCGTACGGTTGGATCATCGAAAAAATCATTTTAAAAATTAATCTTGTAAATCGGGAACGAGTCTCGTTGTTGGGAGGGGTAATTTTATAGGATTTTTCTAATCCTGACATGCAAGATGAATTTCAAATTTTTCATAATTTTGTCTTATGACTAAAATTGATATATCTTAACATCCGTATGATTGGATCGTCAAAAAAAATCATTTTAAAAATTAATCTTGTAAATCGGGAACGAGTCTCGTTGTTGGGAGGGGTAATTTTACAGGATTTTTTTAATCCTAACATTCAAGATGAATTTCAAATTTTTTAATAATTTTTTTATGAATAAAATTGATATATCTTAACATCCGTACGGTTGGATAGTCGAAAAACTTATTTTAAAAATTAATCTTGTAAATTGGGAACGAGTCTCGTTGTCGGGAGAGGTACTTTTTCCAGATATTTCTAATCCTGACATGCAAGATGAATTTCAAAGTTTTTAATAATTTTTCTTATGCCTAAAATTGATATATCTTAAAATCCGTACGGTTGGATCATCAAAAAAAATCATTTTAAAAATTAATCTTGTAAATCGGGAACGAGTCTCGTTGTTGGGAGGGGTAATTTTAGAGGATTTTTCTAATTCTGACATGCAAGATGTATTTCAAATTTTTAATAATTTTTTATTATGACTAAAATTGATATATCTTAACATCCGTACGGTTGGAACGTCGAAAAAATCATTTTAAAAATTTATCTTGTAAATCGGGAACGAGTCTCGTTGTCGGGAGATGTACTTTTACCGGATATTTCTAATCCTGACATGCAAGATGAATTTCAAAGTTTTTAATAATTTTTTCATATGACTAAAATTGATATATCTTAACATCCGTACGGTAGGATCGTTAAAAAAATTATTCTAAAAATTATTCTTGTAAATCGGGAACAAGTCTCGTTGTTGGGAGGGGTAATTTTATAGGATTTTTCTAATCCTGACATGCAAGATGTATTTCAAATTTTTTAATAATTTTTTATTATGACTAAAATTGATATATCTTAACATCCGTACGGTTGGATCGTCGAAAAAATCATTTTAAAAATTTATCTTGTAAATCGGGAACGAGTCTCGTTGTTGGGAGGGGTAATTTTACAGGATTTTTCTAATCCTAATATGCAAGATGAATTTCAAATTTTTCATAATTTTTTCCTATGACTAAAATTGATATATCTTAACATCCGTATGGTTGGATCATCTAAAAAATCATTTTAAAAATTAATCTTGTAAATCGGGAGCGAGTCTCGTTGTTGGGAGGGGTAATTTTACGTTATTTTTTTTAATCCTCACAAGCAAGATGAATTTTAAATTTTTTAATAATTTTTTTATGACTAAAATTGATATAGCTTAACATCCGTAAGGTTGGATCGTCGAAAAAATTATTTTAAAAATTAATCTTGTAAATTGGGAACGAGGTTCGTTGTCGGGAGAGGTACTTTTACCGGATATTTCTAATCCTGACATGCAAGATGAATTTCAAAGTTTTTAATAATTTTTTCATATGACTAAAATTGATATATCTTAACATCCGTACGGTAGGATCATCGAAAAAATTATTCTAAAAATTATTCTTGTAAATCGGGAACGAGTCTCGTTGTTGGGAGGGGTAATTTTATAGGATTTTTCTAATCCTGACAGGCAAGATGTATTTCAAATTTTTTAATAATTTTTTCTTATGACTAAAATTGATATATCTTAACATCCGTATAGTTGGATCGTCAAAAAAATCATTTTAAAAATTAATCTTGTAAATCGGGAACGAGTCTGGTTGTCGGGAGGGGTAATTTTACAGGATTTTTCTAATCCTCACATGCAAGATGGATTTCAAATTTTTTAATAATTTTTTCTTATGACTAAAATTGATATATCTTAACATCCGTACGGTTAGATCATCAAAAAAATCATTTTAAAAATTAATCTTGTAAATCGGGAACGAGTCTCATTGTTGGGAGGGGTAATTTTACAGGATTTTTCTAATCCTGACATGCAAGATGTATTTCAAATTTTTTAATAATTTTTTCTTATGACTAAAATTGATATATCTTAACATCCGTACGGTTGGATCGTCGAAAAAATCATTTTAAAAATTTATCTTGTAAATCGGGAATGAGTCTCGTTGTTGGGAGGGGTAATTTTACAGGATTTTTCTAATCCTGACATGCAAGATGAATTTCAAATTTTTCATAATTTTGTCTTATGACTAAAATTGATATATCCTAACATCTGTATGGTTGGATCGTCTAAAAAATCATTTGAAAAATTAATCTTGTAAATCAGGAACGAGTCTCGTTGTTGGGAGGGGTAATTTTACAGAATTGTTTTTAATCCTGACATGCAAGATGAATTTCAAATTTTTTAACACTTTTTTTTATTAATAAAATTGATATATCTTAACATCCGTACGGTTGGATAGTCGAAAAACTTATTTTATAAATTAATCTTGTAAATTGGGAACGAGTCTCGTTGTCGGGAGAGGTACTTTTTCCAGATATTTCTAATCCTGACATGCAAGATGAATTTCAAAGTTTTTAATAATTTTTTCTTATGCCTAAAATTGATATATCTTAAACTCCGTACGGTTGGATCATCAAAAAATATTTTAAAAATTAATCTTGTAAATCGGGAACGAGTCTCGTTGTCGAGAGAGGTACTTTTTCCAGATATTTCTAATCCTGACATGCAAGATGAATTTCAAAGTTTTTAATAATTTTTTCTTATGCCTAAAATTGATATATCTTAAAATCCGTACGGTTGGATCATCAAAAAATTATTTTAAAAATTAATCTTGTAAATCGGGAACGAGTCTGGTTGTCGGGTGGGGTAATTTTATAGGATTTTTCTAATCCTGACATGCAAGATGGATTTCAATTTTTTTAATAATTTTTTCTTATGACTAAAATTGATATATCTTAACATCCGTACGGTTAGATCATCAAAAAAATCATTTTAAAAATTAATCTTGTAAATCGGGAACGAGTCTCGTTGTTGGGAGAGGTAATTTTACAGGATTTTTCTAATCCTGACATGCAAGATGTATTTCAAATTTTTTAATAATTTTTTCTTATGACTAAAATTGATATATCTTAACATCCGTACGGTTGGATCATCGAAAAAATCATTTTAAAAATTAATCTTGTAAATCGGGAACGAGTCTCGTTGTTGGGAGGGGTAATTTTATAGGATTTTTCTAATCCTGACATGCAAGATGAATTTCAAATTTTTCATAATTTTGTCTTATGACTAAAATTGATATATCTTAACATCCGTATGATTGGATCGTCAAAAAAATCATTTTAAAAATTAATCTTGTAAATCGGGAACGAGTCTCGTTGTTGGGAGGGGTAATTTTACAGGATTTTTTTTAATCCTAACATTCAAGATGAATTTCAAATTTTTTAATAATTTTTTTATGAATAAAATTGATATATCTTAACATCCGTACGGTTGGATAGTCGAAAAACTTATTTTAAAAATTAATCTTGTAAATTGGGAACGAGTCTCGTTGTCGGGAGAGGTACTTTTTCCAGATATTTCTAATCCTGACATGCAAGATGAATTTCAAAGTTTTTAATAATTTTTTCTTATGCCTAAAATTGATATATCTTAAAATCCGTACGGTTGGATCATCAAAAAAATCATTTTAAAAATTAATCTTGTAAATCGGGAACGAGTCTCGTTGTTGGGAGGGGTAATTTTAGAGGATTTTTCTAATTCTGACATGCAAGATGTATTTCAAATTTTTTAATAATTTTTTATTATGACTAAAATTGATATATCTTAACATCCGTACGGTTGGAACGTCGAAAAAATCATTTTAAAAATTTATCTTGTAAATCGGGAACGAGTCTCGTTGTCGGGAGATGTACTTTTACCGGATATTTCTAATCCTGACATGCAAGATGAATTTCAAAGTTTTTAATAATTTTTTCATATGACTAAAATTGATATATCTTAACATCCGTATGGTAGGATCGTTAAAAAAATTATTCTAAAAATTATTCTTGTAAATCGGGAACAAGTCTCGTTGTTGGGAGGGGTAATTTTATAGGATTTTTCTAATCCTGACATGCAAGATGTATTTCAAATTTTTTAATAATTTTTTCTTATGACTAAAATTGATATATCTTAACATCCGTATGGTTGAATCGTCGAAAAAATCATTTTAAAAATTAATCTTGTAAATCGGGAACGAGTCTAGTTGTCTGGAGGGGTAATTTTACAGGATTTTTCTAATCCTGACATGCAAGATGGATTTCTAATTTTTTAATAATTTTTTCTTATGACTAAAATTGATATATCTTAACATCCGTACGGGTAGATCATCAAAAAAATCATTTAAAAAATTAATCTTGTAAATCGGGAACGAGTCTCGTTGTTGGGAGGGGTAATTTTACAGGATTTTTCTAATCCTGACATGCAAGATGTATTTCAAATTTTTTAATAATTTTTTCTTATGACTAAAATTGATATATCTTAACATCCGTATGGTTGGATCGTCGAAAAAATTATTTTAAAAATTTATCTTGTAAATCGGGAATGAGTCTCGTTGTTGGGAGGGGTAATTTTACAGGATTTTTCAAATCCTGACATGTAAGATTAATTTCAAATTTTTCATAATTTTCTCTTATGACTAAAATTGATATATCTTAACATCTGTATGGTTGGATCGTCTAAAAAATCATTTTAAAAATTAATCTTGTAAATCGGGAACGAGTCTCGTTGTTGGGAGGGGTAATTTAACAGGTTTTTTCTAATCCTAACATGCAAGATGGATTTCAATTTTTTTAATAATTTTTTTATGACTAAAATTGATATATCTTAACATCCGTAGGGTTGGATCGTCAAAAAAATTATTTTAATAATTAATCTTGTAAATTGGGAACGAGTCTCGTTGTCGGGAGAGGTACTTTTACCGGATATTTCTAATCCTGACATGCAAGATGAATTTCAAAGTTTTTAATAATTTTTTCATATGACTAAAATTGATATATCTTAACATCCGTATGGTAGGATCGTCGAAAAAATTATTTTAAAAATTAATCTTGTAAATCGGGAACGAGTCTCGTTGTTGGGAGGAGTAATTTTATAGGATTTTTCTAATCCTGACATGCAAGATGAATTTCAAATTTTTCATAATTTTGTCTTATGACTAAAATTGATATATCTTAACATCTGTATGGTTGGATTGTCTAAAAAATCATTTGAAAAATTAATCTTGTAAATCGGGAACGAGTCTCGTTGTTGGGAGGGGTAATTTTACAGGATTTTTTTTAATCCTGACATGCAAGATGAATTTCAAATTTTTTAATAATTTTTTTTATGAATAAAATTGATATATCTTAACATCCGTACGGTTGGATAGTCGAAAAACTTGTTTTAAAAATTAATCTTGTAAATTGGGAAGGAGTCTCGTTGTCGGGAGAGGTACTTTTTCCAGATATTTCTAATCCTGACATGCAAGATGAATTTCAAAGTTTTTAATAATTTTTTCTTATGCCTAAAATTGATATATCTTAAAGTCCGTATGGTTGGATCATCAAAAAATCATTTTAAAAATTAATCTTGTAAATCGGGAACGAGTCTCGTTGTCGGGAGAGGTACTTTTTCCAGATATTTCTAATCCTGACATGCAAGATGAATTTCAAAGTTTTTAATAATTTTTTCTTATGCCTAAAATTGATATATCTTAAAATCCGTACGGTTGGATCATCAAAAAATTATTTTAAAAATTAATCTTGTAAATCGGGAACGAGTCTGGTTGTCGGGTGGGGTAATTTTATAGGATTTTTCTAATCCTGACATGCAAGATGGATTTCAAATTTTTTAATAATTTTTTCTTATGACTAAAATTGATATATCTTAACATCCGTACGGTTAGATCATCAAAAAAATCATTTTAAAAATTAATCTTGTAAATCGGGAACGAGTCTCGTTGTTGGGAGGGGTAATTTTACAGGATTTTTCTAATCCTGACATGGAAGATGTATTTCAAATTTTTTAATAATTTTTTCTTATGACTAAAATTGATATATCTTAACATCCGTACGGTTGTATCATCAAAAAAATCATTTTAAAAATTAATCTTGTAAATCGGGAACGAGTCTCGTTGTTGGGAGGGGTAATTTTACAGGATTTTTCTAATCCTGACATGCAAGATTAATTTCAAATTTTTCATAATTTTGTCTTATGACTAAAATTGATATATCTTAACATCCGTATGGTTGGATCGTCAAAAAAATCATTTTAAAAATTAATCTTGTAAATCGGGAACGAGTATCGTTGTTGGGAGAGGTAATTTTACAGGATTTTTTTTAATCCTAACATGCAAGATGAATTTCAAATTTTTTAATAATTTTTTTATGAATAAAATTGATATATCTTAACATCCGTACGGTTGGATAGTCGAAAAACTTATTTTAAAAATTAATCTTGGAAATTGGGAACGAGTCTCGTTGTCGGGAGATGTACTTTTTCCAGATATTTCTAATCCTGACATGCAAGATGAATTTCAAAGTTTTTAATAATTTTTTCTTATGCCTAAAATTGATATATCTTAAAATCCGTACGGTTGGATCATCAAAAAAATCATTTTAAAAATTAATCTTGTAAATCGGGAACGAGTCTCGTTGTTGGGATGGGTAATTTTAGAGGATTTTTCTAATTCTGACATGCAAGATGTATTTCAAATTTTTTAATAATTTTTTATTATGACTAAAATTGATATATCTTAACATCCGTACGGTTGGATCATCGAAAAAATCATTTTAAAAATTTATCTTGTAAATCGGGAACGAGTCTCGTTGTCGGGAGATGTACTTTTACCGGATATTTCTAATCCTGACATGCAAGATGAATTTCAAAGTTTTTAATAATTTTTTCATATGACTAAAATTGATATATCTTAACATCCGTACGGTAGGATCGTTAAAAAAATTATTCTAAAAATTATTCTTGTAAATCGGGAACGAGTCTCGTTGTTGGGAGGGGTAATTTTATAGGATTTTTCTAATCCTGACATGCAAGATGTATTTCAAATTTTTTAATAATTTTTTCTTATAACTAAAATTGATATATCTTAACATCCGTATGGTTGGATCGTCGAAAAAATCATTTTAAAAATTAATCTTGTAAATCGGGAACGAGTCTGGTTGTCGGGAGGGGTAATTTTACAGGATTTTTCTAATCCTGACATGCAAGATGGATTTCAAATTTTTTAATAATTTTTTCTTATGCCTAAAATTGATATATCTTAAAATCCGTACGGTTGGATCATCAAAAAATCATTTTAAAAATTAATCTTGTAAATCGGGAACGAGTCTGGTTGTCGGGAGAGGTAATTTTACAGGATTTTTCTAATCCTGACATGCAAGATGGATTTCAAAATTTTTAATAATTTTTTCTTATGACTAAAATTGATATATCTTAACATCCGTACGGTTAGATCATCAAAAAAATCATTTAAAAAATTAATCTTGTAAATCGGGAACGAGTCTCGTTGTTGGGAGGGGTAATTTTACAGGATTTTTCTAATCCTGACATGCAAGATGTATTTCAAAATTTTTAATAATTTTTTCTTATGACTAAAATTGATATATCTTAACATCCGTATGGTTGGATCGTCGAAAAAATCATTTTAAAAATTTATCTTGTAAATCGGGAATGAGTCTCGTTGTTGGGAGGGGTAATTTTACAGGATTTTTCAAATCCTGACATGCAAGATGAATTTCAAATTTTTCATAATTTTGTCTTATGACTAAAATTGATATATCTTAACATATGTATGGTTGGATCGTCTAAAAAATCATTTTAAAAATTAATCTTGTAAATCGGGAACGAGTCTCGTTGTTGGGAGGGGTAATTTAACAGGTTTTTTCTAATCCTAACATGCAAGATGGATTTCAATTTTTTTAATAATTTTTTATGACTAAAATTGATATATCTTAACATCCGTACGGTTGGATCGTCAAAAAAATTATTTTAAAAATTATTCTTGTAAATTGGGAACGAGTCTCGTTGTCGGGAGAGGTACTTTTACCGGATATTTCTAATCCTGACATGCAAGATGAATTTCAAAGTTTTTAATAATTTTTTCTTATGCCTAAAATTGATATATCTTAAAATCCGTACGGTTGGATCATCAAAAAAATTATTTTAAAAATTAATCTTGTAAATCGGGAACGAGTCTCGTTGTTGGGAGGGGTAATTTTAGAGGATTTTTCTAATTCTGACATGCAAGATGTATTTCAAATTTTTTAATATTTTTTTATTATGACTAAAATTGATATATCTTAACATCCGTACGGTTGGATCGTCGAAAAAATCATTTTAAAAATTTATCCTGTAAATCGGGAACGAGTCTCGTTGTCGGGAGATGTACTTTTACAGGATATTTCTAATCCTGACATGCAAGATGAATTTCAAAGTTTTTAATAATTTTTTCATATGACTAAAATTGATATATCTTAACATCCGTACGGTAGGATTGTCAAAAAAATTATTCTAAAAATTATTCTTGTAAATCGGGAACGAGTCTCGTTGTTGGGAGGGGTAATTTTATAGGATTTTTCTAATCCTGACATGCAAGATGTATTTCAAATTTTTTAATAATTTTTTCTTATGACTAAAATTGATATATCTTAACATCCGTATGGTTGGATCGTCGAAAAAATCATTTTAAAAATTAATCTTGTAAATCGGGAACGAGTCTGGTTGTCGGGAGGGGTAATTTTACAGGATTTTTCTAATCCTGACATGCAAGATGCATTTCAAATTTTTTAATAATTTTTTCTTATGACTAAAATTGATATATCTTAACATCCGTACGGTTAGATCATCAAAAAAATCATTTTAAAAATTAATCTTGTAAATCGGGAACGAGTCTCGTTGTTGGGAGGGGTAATTTTCCAGGATTTTTCTAATCCTGACATGCAAGATGTATTTTAAATTTTTTAATAATTTTTTCTTATGACTAAAATTGATATATCTTAACATCCGTATGGTTGGATCGTCGAAAAAATCATTTTAAAAATTTATCTTGTAAATCGGGAATGAGTCTCGTTGTTGGGAGGGGTAATTTTACAGGATTTTTCAAATCCTGACATGCAAGATGAATTTCAAATTTTTCATAATTTTGTCTTATGACTAAAATTGATATATCTTAACATCTGTATGGTTGGATCGTCTAAAAAATCATTTTAAAAATTAATCTTGTAAATCGGGAACGAGTCTCGTTGTTGGGAGGGGTAATTTAACAGGTTTTTCCTAATCCTAACATGCAAGATGGATTTCAATTTTTTTAATAATTTTTTTATGACTAAAATTGATATATCTTAACATCCGTACGGTTGGATCGTCAAAAAAATTATTTTAAAAATTAATCTTGTAAATTGGGAACGAGTCTCGTTGTCGGGAGAGGTACTTTTACCGGATATTTCTAATCCTGACATGCAAGACGAATTTCAAAGTTTTTAATAATTTTTTCATATGACTAAAATTGATATATCTTAACATCCGTACAGTAGGATCGTCGAAAAAATTATTTTAAAAATTAATCTTGTAAATCGGGAACGAGTCTCGTTGTTGGGAGGGGTAATTTTATAGGATTTTTCTAATCCTGACATGCAAGATGTATTTCAAATTTTTTAATAATTTTTTCTTATCAATAAAATTGATATATTTTAATATCCGTATGGTTGGATCGTCGAAAAAATCATTTTAAAAATTAATCTTGTAAATCGGGAACGAGTTTTGTTGTCGGGAACGGTAATTTTACAGCATTTTTCTAATCCTGACATGCAAGATGGATTTCAAATTTTTTAATAATTTTTTCGTATGACTAAAATTTATATATCTCAACATCCGTACGGTCGGATGGTCGAAAAAATCATTCTAAAAATTAATCTTGTAAATCGGGAACGAGTCTGGTTGTCGGGAGGGGTAATTTAACAGGATTTTTCTAATCATAACATGCAAGATGGATTTCAAATTTTTTAATAATTTTTTTATGACGAAAATTGATATATCTTAACATCCGTACGGTTGGATCGTCGAAAAAATTATTTTAAAAATTAATCTTGTAAATTGGGAACGAGTCTCGTTGTCGGGAGAGGCACTTTTACCGCATATTTCTAATCTTGACATGCAAGACGAATTTCAAAGTTTTTAATAATTTTTTCATATGACTAAAATTGATATATCTTAACATCCGTACGGTAGGATCGTCAAAAAAATTATTTTATAAATTAATCTTGTAAATCGGGAACGAGTCTGGTTGTCGGGAGGGGTAATTTTACAGCATTTTTCTAATCCTGAAATGCAAGATGGATTTCAAATTTTTTAATAATTTTTTCGTATGACTAAAATTTATATATCTTTACATCCGTATGGTCGAAAAAATCATTTTAAAAATTAATCTTGTAAATCGGGAACGAGTCTGGTTGTCGGGAGGGGTCAGGATTTTTCTAGTCCTAATATGCAAGATGGATTTCAAATTTTTTAATAATTTTTTTATGACTAAAATTGATATATCTTAACATCCGTACGGTTGGATCGTCGAAAAAATTATTTTAAAAATTAATCTTGTAAACTGGGAACGAGTCTCGTTGTTGGGAGGGGTAATTATACAGGATTTTTTTTAATCCTGAGATGCAAGATGAATATCAAATTTTATGACTAAAATTGATATATCTTAACATCCGTATGTTTGGATCGTTGAAAAAATTATTTTAAAAATTAATCTTGTAAATTGGGAACGAGTCTCGTTGTCGGGAAAGGTACTTTTACCGGATATTTTTAATCCTGACATGCAAGATGAATTTCAAAGTTTTTAATAATTCTTTCATATGACTAAAATTGATATATCTTAACATCCATACGGTAGGATCGTTCAAAAAATTATTTTAAAAATTAATCTTGTAAATCGGGAACGAGTCTGGTTGTCGGGAGGGGTAATTTTACAGGATTTTTCTAATCCTGACATGCAAGATGGATTTCAAATTTTTTAATAATTTTTTCGTATGACTAAAATTTATATATCTTAACATCCGTACGGTTGGATGGTCGAAAACATCATTTTAAAAATTAATCTTGTAAATCGGGAACAAGTCTGGTTGTCGGGAGGGGTAATTTTACAGGATTTTTCTAATCCTAACATGCAAGATGGATTTCAAATTTTTTAATAATTTTTTTATGACTGAAATTGATATATCTTAACATCCGTACGGTTGGATCGTCGAATTTTTTTTTAAAAAAATTAATCTTGTAAATTGGGAACGAGTCTAGTTATTGGGAGGGTTAATTTTAGAGGATTTTTTTTAATCCGGAGATGCAAGATGAATTTCAAATTTTATGATTAAATTTGATATATCTTAACATTCGTACGGTTGGATCGTCGAAAAAATGATTTTAAAAATTAATCTTGTAAATTGGGAACGAGTCTCGTTTTCGGGAGAGGTACTTTTATCGGATATTTCTAATCCTGACATGCAAGATGAATTTCAAAGTTTTTAATAATTCTTTCATATGACTAAAATTGATATATCTTAACATCCGTACCTTAGGATCGTCAAAAAAATTATTTTAAAAATTCATCTTGTAAATCGGGAACGAGTTTGGTTGTCGGGAGGGGTAATTTTACAGGATTTTTCTAATCCTGACATGCAAGATGGATTTCAAATTTTTTATTAATTTTTTTCTTATGACTAAAATTGATATATCTTAACAATCGTACGGTTAGATCGTCAAAAAAATTATTTTAAAAATTAATCTTGTAAATCGGGAACGAGTCTCATTGTTGGGAACGGTAATTTTACAGCATTTTTCAAATTCTGACATGCTAGATGGATTTCAAATTTTTTAATAATTTTTTCGTATGACTAAAATTTATATATCTTAACATCCGTACGGTCGGATGGTCGAAAAAATCATTTTAAAAATTAATCTTGTAAATCGGGAACGAGTCTGGTTGTCGGGAAGGGTAATTTTACAGTATTTTTCTTATCCTAACATGCAAGATGGATTTCCAATTTTTTAATAATTTTTTCTTATGACTAAAATTGATATATCTTAACATCCGTATGGTTGGATCGTCGAAAAAATCATTGTAAAAATTAATCTTGTAAATCGGGAACGAGTCTCGTTGTTGGGAGGGGTAATTTAACAGGTTTTTCCTAATCCTAACATGCAAGATGGATTTCAATTTTTTTAATAATTTTTTTATGACTAAAATTGATATATATTAACATCCGTACGGTTGGATCGTCAAAAAAATTATTTTAAAAATTAATCTTGTAAATTGGGAACGAGTCTCGTTGTCGGGAGAGGTACTTTTACCGGATATTTCTAATCCTGACATGCAAGACGAATTTCAAAGTTTTTAATAATTTTTTCTTATGACTAAAATTGATATATCTTAACATCCGTATGGTTGGATCGTCGAAAAAATCATTTTAAAAATTTATCTTGTAAATCGGGAATGAGTCTCGTTGTTGGGAGGGGTAATTTTACAGGATTTTTCAAATCCTGACATGCAAGATGAATTTCAAATTTTTCATAATTTTGTCTTATGACTAAAATTGATATATCTTAACATCTGTATGGTTGGATCGTCTAAAAAATCATTTTAAAAATTAATCTTGTAAATCGGGAACGAGTCTCGTTGTTGGGAGGGGTAATTTAACAGGTTTTTTCTAATCCTAACATGCAAGATGGATTTCAATTTTTTTAATAATTTTTTTATGACTAAAATTGATATATCTTAACATCCGTATGGTTGGATCGTCAAAAAAATTATTTTAAAAATTAATCTTGTAAATTGGGAACGAGTCTCGTTGTCGGGAGAGGTACTTTTACCGGATATTTCTAATCCTGACATGCAAGATGAATTTCAAAGTTTTTAATAATTTTTTCTTATGCCTAAAATTGATATATCTTAAAATCCGTACGGTTGGATCATCAAAAAAATCATTTTAAAAATTAATCTTGTAAATCGGGAACGAGTCTCGTTGTTGAGAGGGGTAATTTTAGAGGATTTTTCTAATTCTGACATGCAAGATGTATTTCAAATTTTTTAATAATTTTTTATTATGACTAAAATTGATATATCTTAACATCCGTACGGTTGGATCGTCGAAAAAATCATTTTAAAAATTTATCCTGTAAATCGGGAACGAGTCTCGTTGTCGGGAGATGTACTTTTACAGGATATTTCTAATCCTGACATGCAAGATGAATTTCAAAGTTTTTAATAATTTTTTCATATGACTAAAATTGATATATCTTAACATCCGTACGGTAGGATCGTCAAAAAAATTATTCTAAAATTTTTTCTTGTAAATCGGGAACGAGTCTCGTTGTTGGGAGGGGTAATTTTATAGGATTTTTCTAATCCTGACATGCAAGATGTATTTCAAATTTTTTAATAATTTTTTCTTATGACTAAAATTGATATATCTTAACATCCGTATGGTTGGATCGTCGAAAAAATAATTTTAAAATTAATCTTGTAAATCGGGAACGAGTCTGGTTGTCGGGAGGGGTAATTTTACAGGATTTTTCTAATCCTGACATGCAAGATAGATTTCAAATTTTTTAATAATTTTTTCTTATGACTAAAATTGATATATCTTAACATCCGTACGGTTAGATCATCAAAAAAATCATTTTAAAAATTAATCTTGTAAATCGGGAACGAGTCTCGTTGTTGGGAGGGGTAATTTTCCAGGATTTTTCTAATCCTGACATGCAAGATGTATTTTAATTTTTTTAATAATTTTTTCTTATGACTAAAATTGATATATCTTAACATCCGTATGGTTGGATCGTCGAAAAAATCATTTTAAAAATTTATCTTGTAAATCGGGAATGAGTCTCGTTGTTGGGAGGGGTAATTTTACAGGATTTTTCAAATCCTGACATGCAAGATGAATTTCAAATTTTTCATAATTTTGTCTTATGACTAAAATTGATATATTTTAACATCTGTATGGTTGGATCGTCTAAAAAATCATTTTAAAAATTAATCTTGTAAATCGGGAACGAGTCTCGTTGTTGGGAGGGGTAATTTAACAGGTTTTTCCTAATCCTAACATGCAAGATGGATTTCAATTTTTTTAATAATTGTTTTATGACTAAAATTGATATATCTTAACATCCGTACGGTTGGATCGTCAAAAAAATTATTTTAAAAATTAATCTTGTAAATTGGGAACGAGTCTCGTTGTCGGGAGAGGTACTTTTACCGGATATTTCTAATCCTGACATGCAAGACGAATTTAAAGTTTTTAATAATTTTTTCATATGACTAAAATTGATATATCTTAACATCCGTACAGTAGGATCGTCGAAAAAATTATTTTAAAAATTAATCTTGTAAATCGGGAACGAGTCTCGTTGTTGGGAGGGGTAATTTTATAGGATTTTTCTAATCCTGACATGCAAGATGTATTTCAAATTTTTTAATAATTTTTTCTTATCAATAAAATTGATATATTTTAATATCCGTATGGTTGGATCGTCGAAAAAATCATTTTAAAAATTAATCTTGTAAATCGGGAACGAGTTTTGTTGTCGGGAACGGTAATTTTACAGCATTTTTCTAATCCTGACATGCAAGATGGATTTCAAATTTTTTAATAATTTTTTCGTATGACTAAAATTTATAGATCTCAACATCCGTACGGTCGGATGGTCGAAAAACTCATTCTAAAAATTAATCTTGTAAATCGGGAACGAGTCTGGTTGTCGGGACGGGTAATTTAACAGGATTTTTCTAATCATAACATGCAAGATGGATTTCAAATTTTTTAATAATTTTTTTATGACGAAAATTGATATATCTTAACATCCGTACGGTTGGATCGTCGAAAAAATTATTTTAAAAATTAATCTTGTAAATTGGGAACGAGTCTCGTTGTCGGGAGAGGCACTTTTACCGCATATTTCTAATCTTGACATGCAAGACGAATTTCAAAGTTTTTAATAATTTTTTCATATGACTAAAATTGATATATCTTAACATCCGTACGGTAGGATCGTCAAAAAAATTATTTTATAAATTAATCTTGTAAATCGGGAACGAGTCTGGTTGTCGGGAGGGGTAATTTTACAGCATTTTTCTAATCCTGACATGCAAGATGGATTTCAAATTTTTTAATAATTTTTTCGTATGATTAAAATTTATATATCTTTACATCCGTATGGTCGAAAAAATCATTTTAAAAATTAATCTTGTAAATCGGGAACGAGTCTGGTTGTCGGGAGGGGTAATTTTACAGGATTTTTCTAGTCCTAATATGCAAGATGGATTTCAAATTTTTTAATAATTTTTTTATGACTAAAATTGATATATCTTAACATCCGTACGGTTGGATCGTCGAAAAAATTATTTTAAAAATTAATCTTGTAAACTGGGAACGAGTCTCGTTGTTGGGAGGGGTAATTATACAGGATTTTTTTTAATCCTGAGATGCAAGATGAATATCAAATTTTATGACTAAAATTGATATATCTTAACATCCGTATGTTTGGATCGTTGAAAAAATTATTTTAAAAATTAATCTTGTAAATTGGGAACGAGTCTCGTTGTCGGGAAATGTACTTTTACCGGATATTTGTAATCCTGACATGCAAGATGAATTTCAAAGTTTTTAATAATTCTTTTATATGACTAAAATTGATATATCTTAACATCCATACGGTAGGATCGTTCAAAAAATTATTTTAAAAATTAATCTTGTAAATCGGGAACGAGTCTGGTTGTCGAGAGGGGTAATTTTACAGGATTTTTCTAATCCTGACATGCAAGATGGATTTCAAATTTTTTAATAATTTTTTCGTATGACTAAAATTTATATATCTTAACATCCGTACGGTTGGATGGTCGAAAACATCATTTTAAAAATTAATCTTGTAAATCGGGAACAAGTCTGGTTGTCGGGAGGGGTAATTTTACAGGATTTTTCTAATCCTAACATGCAAGATGGATTTCAAATTTTTTAATAATTTTTTTATGACTGAACTTGATATATCTTAACATCCGTACGGTTGGATCGTCGAATTTTTTTTAAAAAAAATCAATCTTGTAAATTGGGAACGAGTCTAGTTATTGGGAGGGTTAATTTTAGAGGATTTTTTTTAATCCGGAGATGCAAGATGAATTTCAAATTTTATGATTAAATTTGATATATCTTAACATTCGTACGGTTGGATCGTCGAAAAAATGATTTTAAAAATTAATCTTGTAAATTGGGAACGAGTCTCGTTGTCGGGAGAGGTACTTTTATCGGATATTTCTAATCCTGACATGCAAGAAGAATTTCAAAGTTTTTAATAATTCTTTCATATGACTAAAATTGATATATCTTAACATCCGTACCGTAGGATCGTCAAAAAAATTATTTTAAAAATTAATCTTGTAAATCGGGAACGAGTTTGGTTGTCGGGAGGGGTAATTTTACAGGATTTTTCTAATCCTGACATGCAAGATGGATTTCAAACTTTTTATTAATTTTTTCTTATGACTAAAATTGATATATCTTAACATTCGTACGGTTAGATCGTCAAAAAAATTATTTTAAAAATTAATCTTGTAAATCGGGAACGAGTCTCATTGTTGGGAACGGTAATTTTACAGCATTTTTCTAATTCTGACATGCTAGATGGATTTCAAATTTTTTAATAATTTTTTCGTATGACTAAAATTTATATATCTTAACATCCGTACGGTCGGATGGTCGAAAAAATCATTTTAAAAATTAATCTTGTAAATCGGGAACGAGTCTGGTTGTCGGGAAGGGTAATTTTACAGGATTTTTCTTATCCTAACATGCAAGATGGATTTCCAATTTTTTAATAATTTTTTCTTATGACTAAAATTGATATATCTTAACATCTGTATGGATGGATCGTCGAAAAAATCATTTTAAAAATTAATCTTGTAAATCGGGAACGAGTCTGGTTGTCGGGAAGGGTAATTTTACAGGATTTTTCTAATCCTGACATGCAAGATGGATTTCAAATTTTTTAATAATTTTTTATTATGACTAAAATTGATATATCCTAACATCCGTACAGTTGGATCATCAAAAAAATCATTTTAAAAATTAATATTGTAAATCGGGAACGAGTCTCGTTGTTGGGAGGGGTAATTTTACAGGATTTTTCTAATTCTGACATGCAAGTTGTATTTCAAATTTTTTAATAATTTTTTCTTATGACTAAAATTGATATATCTTAACATCCGTACGGTTGGATCATCAAAAAAATCATTTTAAAAATTTATCTTGTAAATCGGGAACGAGTCTCGTTGTTGGGAGGGGTAATTTTACAGGATTTTTCTAATCCTAAGATGCAAGATGAATTTCAAATTTTTCATAATTTTTTCCTATGACTAAAATTGACATATCTTAACATCCGTATGGTTGGATCATCTAAAAAATCATTTTAAAAATTAATCTTGTAAATCGGGAGCGAGTCTCGTTGTTGGGAGGGGTAATTTTACATAACTTTTTTTAATCCTCACATGCAAGATGAATTTCAAATTTTTTAATAATTTTTTTATGACTGAAATTGATATATCTTAACATCCGTACGTTTGAATCGTTGAAAAAATTATTTTAAAAATTAATCTTGTAAATTGGGAACGAGTCTCGTTGTCGGGAGAGGTACTTTTACCGGATATTTCTAATCCTGACATGCATGATGAATTTCAAAGTTTTAATAATTTTTTCATATAACTAAAATTGATATATCTTAACATCCGTATGGTAGGATCGTCGAAAAAATTATTCTAAAAATTAATCTTGTAAATCGGGAACGAGTCTCGTTGTTGGGAGGGGTAATTTTAGAGGATTTTTCTAATCCTGACATGCAAGATGTATTTCAAAGTTAATCTCTTGAAAGGTATGATTCGTTATCTCCATAATCTGCCCATAATTATACATGGATCCTGTTTTTGGGTTTCGAATTTTTGTTTTATTTACGTTTATCCGCTGCGTTTTATGCCTTCGGAACCCAACAATGGCATCAGAGCTACGTGTATAAGGGGCTGATTTGGTTACGTGTTTACTGTATTTTTACAAGTATGCATGTGTGATGAGTCTGCCATGATAACAGTTATGTTATATGAGTCTGCCATGATAACAGTTATGTTATATGAATGATATGATGAATCTGTTAATGATCTATATGATGATACTAGTATGTTTAAGATCTGCCATAACTCATATGTATGCGATCTCTTAAAATATGTATACTGATACACGTTTTTGGTAACTGGGATATGGATCGTGTGTATACTGATACATGCTTCTGGAATAGTATTCTGATACATGTTTTTCTAGTATTCTGATACTTGATTTTGCAAAAATTTCCGCCATGCAAGATGAATTTCAAATTTTACAGGATTTTTCTAATCCTGACATGCAAGATGAATTTCAAATTTTTCATAATTTTGTCTTATGACTAAAATTGATATATCTTAACATCTGTATGGTTGGATCGTCTAAAAAATCATTTTAAAAATTAATCTTGTAAATCGGGAACGAGTCTCGTTGTTGGGAGGGGTAATTATACAGGATTTTTTTAATCCTGAGATGCAAGATGAATTTCAAATTTTTCAGAATTTTTTCCTATGACTAAAATTGATATATCTTAACATCCGTATGGTAGGATCGTCGAAAAAATTATTTTAAAAATTAATCTTGTAAATCGGGAACGAGTCTGGTTGTCGGGAGGGGTAATTTTACAGGATTTTTCTAATCCTGACATGCAAGATGGATTTCAAATTTTTTAATAATTTTTTCTTATGACTAAAATTGATATATCTTAACATCCGTACGGTTAGATCGTCAAAAAAATCATTTTAAAAATTAATCTTGTAAATCGGGAACGAGTCTCGTTGTTGGGAACTGTAATTTTACAGCATTTTTCTAATCCTGACATGCAAGATGGACTTCAAATTTTTTAATAATTTTTTCGTATGACTAAAATTTATATATCTTAACATTTGTACGGTCGGATGGTCGAAAAAATCATTTGAAAAATTAATCTTGTAAATCGGGAACGAGTCTGGTTGTCGGGAGGGGTAATTTTACAAGATTTTTCTAATCCTAACATGCAAGATGGATTTCAAATTTTTTAATAATTTTTTCATATGACTAAAATTGATATATCTTAACATCCGTACGGTTCGATCATAGAAAAAATTATTTTAAAAATTAATCTTGTAAATCGGGAACGAGTCTCGTTGTTGGGAGGGGTAATTTTATAGGATTTTTCTAATCCTAACATGCAAGATGTAATTCAAATTTTTTAATAATTTTTTCTTATGACTAAAATTGATATATCTAAACATCCGTATGGTTGGATCGTCGAAAAAATCATTTTAAAAATTAATCTTGTAAATCGGGAACGAGTCTGGTTGTTGGGAGGGGTAATTTTACAGGATTTTTCTAATCTTGACATGCAAGATGGATTTAAATTTTTTTAATAATTTTTTCTTATGACTAAAATTGATATATCTTAACATCCGTATGGTTGGATCATCAAAAAAATCATTTTAAAAATTAATCTTGTAAATCGGGAACGAGTCTCGTTATTGGGAGGGGTAATTTTACAGGATTTTTCTAATCCTCACATGCAAGATGTATTTCAAATTTTTTAATAATTTTTTCTTATGACTAAAATTGATATATCTCAACATCCGTATGGTTGGATCATCGAAAAAATCATTTTAAAAATTTATCTTGTAAATCGGGAACAAGTCTCGTTGTCGGGAGGGGTAATTTTACAGTATTTTTCTAATCCTAACATGCAAGATGAATTTCAAATTTTTTAGAATTTTTTCCTATGACTAAAATTGATATATTTTAACATCTGTAGGGTTGAATCGTCTAAAAAATCATTTTAAAAATTAATCTTGTAAATCGGGAACGAGTCTCGTTGTCGGGAACTGTAATTTTACAGCATTTTTCTAATCCTGACATGCAAGATGGACTTCAAATTTTTTAATAATTTTTTCGTATGACTAAAATTTATATATCTTAACATCCGTACGGTCGGATGGTCGAAAAAATCATTTGAAAAATTAATCTTGTAAATCGGGAACGAGTCTGGTTGTCGGGAGGGGTAATTTTACAAGATTTTTCTAATCCTAACATGCGAGATGGATTTCAAATTTTTTAATAATTTTTTCATATGACTAAAATTGATAAATCTTAACATCCGTACGGTTCGATCATAGCAAAAATTATTTTAAAAATTAATCTTGTAAATCAGGAACGAGTCTCGTTGTTGGGAGGGGTAATTTTATAGAATTTTTCTAATCCTAACATGCAAGATGTATTTCAAATTTTTTAATAATTTTTTCTTATGACTAAAATTGATATATCTTAACATCCGTATAGTTGGATCGTCAAAAAAATCATTTTAAAAATTAATCTTGTAAATCGGGAACGAGGCTGGTTGTTGGGAGGGGTAATTTTACAGGATTTTTCTAATCCTGACATGCAAGATGGATTTAAAATTTTTTAATAATTTTTTCTTATGAGTAAAATAGATATATCTTAACATCCGTACGGTTGGATCATCAAAAAAATCATTTTAAAAATTAATCTTGTAAATCGGGAATGAGTCTCGTTATTGGGAGGGGTAATTTTACAGGATTTTTCTAATCCTCACATGCAAGATGTATTTCAAATTTTTTAATAATTTTTTTCTTATGACTAAAATTGATATATCTCAACATCCGTACGGTTGGATCGTCGAAAAAATCATTTTAAAAATTTATCTTGTAAATCGGGAACGAGTCTCGTTGTTGGGAGGGGTAATTTTACAGTATTTTTCTAATCCTAACATGCAAGATGAATTTCAAATTTTTCAGAATTTTTTCCTATGACTAAAATTGATATATCTTAACATCCGTAGGGTTGGATCGTCTAAAAAATCATTTTAAAAATTAATCTTGTAAATCGGGAACGATTCTCGTTGTTGGGAGGGGTAATTTTACAAGATTTTTCTAATCCTCACATGCAAGATGGATTTCAAAGTTTTTAATAATTTTTTCGTATCACTAAAATTTATATATCTTAACATCCGTACGGTCAGATGGTCAAAAAATTCATTTTAAAAATTAATCTTGTAAATCGGGAACGAGTCAGGTTGTCGGGAGGGGTAATTTTACAGGATTTTTCTAGTCCTCACATGCAAGATGGATTTCAAATTTTTTAATAATTTTTTTATGACTAAAATTGATATATCTTAACATCCGTACGGTTGGATCGTCGAAAAAATTATTTTAAAAATAATCTTGTAAACTGGGAACGAGTCTCGTTGTTGGGAGGGGTAATTATACAGGATTTGTTTAATCATGAGATGCAAGATGAATTTCAAAATTTTCAGAATTTTTTCCTATGACTAAAATTGATATATCTTAACATCCGTATGGTAGGATCGTCGAAAAAATTATTTTAAAAATTAATCTTGTAAATCGGGAACGAGTCTGATTGTCGGGAGGGGTAATTTTACAGGATTTTTCTAATCCTGACATGCAAGATGGATTTCAAATTTTTTTAATAATTTTTTCGTATGACTAAAATTGATATATCTTAACATCCGTACGGTTAGATCGTCAAAAAAATCATTTTAAAAATTAATCTTGTAAATCGGGAACGAGTCTCGTTGTCGGGAACGACAATTTTACAGCATTTTTCTAATCCTGACATGCAAGATGGACTTCAAATGTTTTAATAATTTTTTCGTATGACTAAAATTTATATATCTTAACATCCGTACGGTCGGATGGTCGAAAAAATCATTTGAAAAATTAATCTTGTAAATCGGGAACGAGTCTAGTTGTCGGGAGGGGTAATTTTACAAGATTTTTCTAATCCTAACATGCGAGATGGATTTCAAATTTTTTAATAATTTTTTCATATGACTAAAATTGATATATCTTAACATCCGTACGGTTCGATCATAGAAAAAATTATTTTAAAAATTAATCTTGTAAATCGGGAACGAGTCTCGTTGTTGGGAGGGGTAATTTTATAGGATTTTTCTAATCCTAACATGCAAGATGTATTTCAAATTTTTTAATAATTTTTTCTTATGACTAAAATTGATATATCCTAACATCCGTATGGTTGGATCGTCGAAAAAATCATTTTAAAAATTAATCTTATAAATCGGGAACGAGTCTGGTTGTTGGGAGGGGTAATTTTACAGGATTTTTCTAATCCTGACATGCAAGATGGATTTAAAATTTTTTAATAATTTTTTCTTATGACTAAAATTGATATATCTTAACATCCGTACGGTTGGATCATCAAAAAAATCATTTTAAAAATTAATCTTGTAAATCGGGAATGAGTCTCGTTATTGGGAGGGGTAATTTTACAGGATTTTTCTAATCCTCACATGCAAGATGTATTTCAAATTTTTTAATAATTTTTTCTTATGACTAAAATTGATATATCTCAACATCCGTACGGTTGTATCGTCGAAAAAATCATTTTAAAAATTTATCTTGTAAATCGGGAACGAGTCTCGTTGTCGGGAGGGGTAATTTTACAGTATTTTTCTAATCCTAACATGCAAGATGAATTTCAAATTTTTCAGAATTTTTTCCTATAACTAAAATTGATATATCTTAACATCCGTAGGGTTGGATCGTCTAAAAAATCATTTTAAAAATTAATCTTGTAAATCGGGAATGATTCTCGTTGTTGGCAGGGGTAATTTTACAGGATTTTTCTAATCCTCACATACAAGATGGATTTCAAAGTTTTTAATAATTTTTTTGTATCACTAAAATTTATATATCTTAACATCCGTACGGTCAGATGGTCGAAAAATTCATTTTAAAAATTAATCTTGTAAATCGGGAACGAGTCCGGTTGTCGGGAGGGGTAATTTTACAGGATTTTTCTAGTCCTCACATGCAAGATGGATTTCAAATTTTTTAATAATTTTTTTGTGACTAAAATTGATATATCTTAACATCCGTACGGTTGGATCTTCAAAAAAATTAATTTAAAAATAATCTTGTAAACTAGGAACGAGTCTCGTTGTTGGGAGGGGTAATTATACAGGATTTTTTTAATCCTGAGATGCAAGATGAATTTCAAATTTTTCAGAATTTTTTCCTATGACTAAAATTGATATATCTTAACATCCGTATGGTAGGATCGTCGAAAAAATTATTTTAAAAATTAATCTTGTAAATCGGGAACGAGTCTGGTTGTCGGGAGGGTTAATTTTACAGGATTTTTCTAATCGTGACATGCAAGATGGATTTCAAATTTTTTAATAATTTTTTCTTATGACTAAAATTGATATATCTTAACATCCGTACGGTTAGATCGTCAAAAAAATCATTTTAAAAATTAATCTTGTAAATCGGGAATGAGTCTCGTTGTCGGGAACGGTAATTTTACAGCATTTTTCTAATCCTGACATGCAAGATGGACTTCAAATTTTTTAATAATTTTTTCGTATGACTAAAATTTATATATCTTAACATCCGTACGGTCGGATGGTCGAAAAAATCATTTGAAAAATTAATCTTGTAAATCGGGAACGAGTCTAGTTGTCGGGAGGGGTAATTTTACAAGATTTTTCTAATCCTAACATGCGAGATGGATTTCAAATTTTTTAATAATTTTTTCATATGACTAAAATTGATATATTTTAACATCCGTACGGTTCGATCATAGAAAAAATTATTTTAAAAATTAATCTTGTAAATCGGGAACGAGTCTCGTTGTTGGGAGGGGTAATTTTATAGGATTTTTCTAATCCTGACATGCAAGATGTATTTCAAATTTTTTAAAATTTTTTTCTTATGACTAAAATTGATATATCTTAACATCCGTATGGTTGGATCGTCGAAAAAATCATTTTAAAAATTAATCTTGTAAATCGGGAACGAGTCTGGTTGTTGGGAGGGGTAATTTTACAGGATTTTTCTAATCCTGACATGCAAGATGGATTTAAAATTTTTTAATAATTTTTTCTTATGACTAAAATTGATATATCTTAACATCCGTACGGTTGGATCATCAAAAAAATCATTTTAAAAATTAATCTTGTAAATCGGGAATGAGTCTCGTTATTGGGAGGGGTAATTTTACAGGATTTTTCTAATCCTCACATGCAAGATGTATTTCAAATTTTTTAATAATTTTTTCTTATGACTAAAATTGATATATCTCAACATCCGTACGGTTGGATCGTCGAAAAAATCATTTTAAAAATTTATCTTGTAAATCGGGAACGAGTCTCGTTGTCGGGAGGGGTAATTTTACAGTATTTTCTAATCCTAACATGCAAGATGAATTTCAAATTTTTCAGAATTTTTTCCTATGACTAAAATTGATATATCTTAACATCCGTAGGGTTGGATCGTCTAAAAAATCATTTTAAAAATTAATCTTGTAAATCGGGAACGATTCTCGTTATTGGGAGGGGTAATTTTACAGGATTTTTCTAATCCTCACATGCAAGATGGATTTCAAAGTTTTTAATAATTTTTTCGTATCACTAAAATTTATATATCTTAACATCCGTACGGTCAGATGGTCGAAAAATTCATTTTAAAAATTAATCTTGTAAATCGGGAACGAGTCCGGTTGTCGGGAGGGGTAATTTTACAGGATTTTTCTAGTCCTCACATGCAAGATGGATTTCAAATTTTTTAATAATTTTTTTATGACTAAAATTGATATATCTTAACATCCATACGGTTGGATCGTCGAAAAAATTATTTTAAAAATAATCTTGTAAACTGGGAACAAGTCTCGTTGTTGGGAGGGGTAATTATACAGGATTTTTTTAATCCTGAGATGCAAGATGAATTTCAAATTTTTCAGAATTTTTTCTATGACTAAAATTGATATATCTTAACATCCGTATGGTAGGATCGTCGAAAAAATTATTTTAAAAATTAATCTTGTAAATCGGGAACGAGTCTGGTTGTCGGGAGGGGTAATTTTAAAGGATTTTTCTAATCCTGACATGCAAGATGGATTTCAAATTTTTTAATAATTTTTTCTTATGACTAAAATTGATATATCTTAACATCCGTACGGTTTGATCGTCAAAAAAATCATTTTAAAAATTAATCTTGTAAATCGGGAACGAGTCTCGTTGTCGGGAACGGTAATTTTACAGCATTTTTCTAATCCTGACATGCAAGATGGATTTCAAATTTTTTAATAATTTTTTCGTATGACTAAAATTTATATATCTTAACATCCGTACGGTCGGATGGTCGAACAAATCATTTTAAAAATTAATCTTGTAAATCGGGAACGAGTCTGGTTGTCGGGAGGGGTAATTTTACAGGATTTTTCTAATCCTAACATGCAAGATGGATTTCAAATTTTTTAATAATTTTTTTATGACTAAAATTGATATATCTTAACATCCGTACGGTTGGATCGTCGAAAAAATTATTTTAAAAATTAATCTTGTAAATTGGGAACGAGTCTCGTTGTCGGGAGAGGTACTTTAACCGGATATTTCTAATCCTGACATGCAAGATGAATTTCAAATTTTTCAGAATTTTTTCCTATGACTAAAATTGATATATCTTAACATCCGTATGGTTGGATCGTCTGAAAAATCATTTCAAAAATTAATCTTGTAAATGAGGAACGAGTCTCGTTGTTGGGAAATGTAATTTTACAGGATTTTTTTTAAATCCTGACAAGCAAGATGAATTTCAAATTTTTTAATAATTTTTTATGACTAAAATTGATATATCTTAACATCCGTACGGTTGGATCGTCGAAAAAATTATTTTAAAAATTAATCTTGTAAATTGGGAACGAGTCTCGTTGTCGGGAGAGGTACTTTTACAGGATATTTCTAATCCTGACATGCAAGATGAATTTCAAAGTTTTTAATAATTTTTACAAATGACTAAAATTGATATATCTTAACATCCGTACGGTAGGATCGTCGAAAAAATTATTCTAAAAATTAATCTTGTAAATCGGGAACGAGTCTCGTTGTTGGGAGGGGTAATTTTAAAGGATTTTTCTAATCCTGACATGCAAGATGTATTTCAAATTTTTTAATAATTTTTTCTTATCACTAAAATTGATATATCTTAACATCCGTATGGTTGGATCGTCGAAAAAATCATTTTAAAAATTAATCTTGTAAATCGGGAACGAGTCTGGTTGTTGGGAGGGGTAATTTTACATCATTTTTCTAATCCTGACATGCAAGATGGATTTCAAATTTTTTAATAATTTTTTCTTATGACTAAAATTGATATATCTTAACATCTGTACGGTTAGATCGTCAAAAAAATCATTTTAAAAATTAATCTTGTAAATTGGGAATGAGTCTCATTTTTGGGAGGGGTAATTTTTACAGGATTTTTCTAATCCTAAAATGCAAGATGGATTTCAAAGTTTTTAATAATGTTTTCGTATGACTAAAATTTATATATCTTAACATCCGTACTGTCGGATGGTCGAAATCATTTTAAAAATTAATCTTGTAAATCGGGAACGAGTCTGGTGGTCGGGAGGGGTAATTTTACAGGATTTTTATAGTCCTAACATGCAAGATGGATTTCAAATTTTTTAATAATTTTTTTATGACTAAAATTGATATATCTTAACATCCGTACGGTTGGATCGTCGAAAAAATTATTTTAAAAATTAATCTTGTAAACTGGGAACGAGTCTCGTTGTTGGGAGGGGTAATTATACAGGATTTTTTTTAATCTTGAGATGCAAGATGAATTTCAAATTTTATGACTAAAATTGATATATCTTAACATCCGTACAGTTGGATCGTCCAAAAATTTATTTTAAAAATTAATCTTGTAAATTGGGAACGAGTCTCGTTGTCGGGAGAGGTACTTTTACCGGATATTTCTAATCCTGACATGCAAGATGAATTTCAAAGTTTTAATAATTCTTTCATATGACTAAAATTGGTATATCTTAACATCCGTACGGTAGGATCGTCGAAAAAATTATTTTATAAATTAATCTTGTAAATCGGGAACGAGTCTAGTTGTGGGGAGGGGTAATTTTATAGGATTTTTCTAATCCTGACATGCAAGATGGATTTCAAATTTTTTAATAATTTTTTCTTAGGACTAAAATTGATATATCTTAACATCCGTACGGTTAGATCGTCAAAAATTTTAAAAATTAATCTTGTAAATCGGGAACGAGTCTCGTTGTCGGGAACGGTAATTTTACAGTATTTTTCTAATCCTCAAATGCAAGATGGATTTCAAATTTTTTAATAATTTTTTCGTATGACTAAAATTTATATATCTTAACATCCGTACGGTCAGATGGTCGAAAAAATCATTTTAAAAATTAATCTTGTAAATCGGGAACGAGTCTGGTTGTCGGGAGGGGTAATTTTACAGGATTTTTCTAATCCTAACATGAAAGATGGATTTCAAATTTTTTAATAATTTATTTATGACTAAAATTGATATATCTTAACATCCGTACGGTTGGATCGTCGAAAAAATTATTTTAAAAATTAATCTTGTAAATTAGGAACGAGTCTCGTTGTCGGGAGAGGTACTTTTACCAGATATTTCTAATCCTGACATGCAAGATGAATTTCAAATTTTTCAGAATTTTTTTCTATGACTAAAATTGATATATCTTAACATCCGTATGGTTGGACCGTCTAAAAAAACATTTTAAAAATTAATCTTGTAAATCGAGAACGAGTCTCATTGTTGGGAACAGTAATTTTACAAGATTTTTTTTAATCCTGACATGCAAGATGAATTTCAAATTTTTTAATAATTTTTTTATGACTAAAATTGATATATCTTAACATCCGTACGGTTGGATCATCGAAAAAATTATTTTAAAAAGTAATATTGTAAATTGGGAACGAGTCTCGTTGTCGGGAGAGGTACTTTTACAGGATATTTCTAATCCTGACATGTAAGATGAATTTCAAAGTTTTTAATAATTTTCCCATATGACTAAAATGGATATATCTTAACATCCGTACGGTAGGATCGTTGAAAAAATTATTCTAAAAATTAATCTTGTTAATCGGGAACGAGTTTCGTTTTTGGGAGGGGTAATTTTAAAGGATTTTTCTAATCCTGACATGCAAGATGTATTTTTCAAATTTTTTAATAATTTTTTCTTATGACTAAAATTGATATATCTTAACGTCCGTATGGTTGGATCGTCGAAAAAATCATTTTAAAAATTAATCTTGTAAATCGAGAACGAGTCTGGTTCTCGGGAGGTGTAATTTTACAGGATTTTTCTAATCCTGACATGCAAGATGGAATTTAAATTTTTTAATAATTTTTTCTTATGACTAAAATTGATATATCTTAACATCCGTACGGTTAGATTGTCAAAAAAATCATTTTAAAAATTAATCTTGTAAATCGGGAACGAGTCTCGTTGTTGGGAGGGGTAATTTTACAGAATTTTTCTAATCCTAACATGCAAGATGGATTTCAAAGTTTTTAATAATTTTTTCGTATGACTAAAATTTATATATCTTAACATCCGTACGGTCGGATGGTCGGAAAAATCATTTTAAAAATTAATCTTGTAAATTGGGAACGAGTCTGGTTGTCGGGAGGGGTAATTTTACAGGATTTTTCTAGTCCTAACATGCAAGATGGATTTCAAATTTTTTAATAATTTTTTTATGACTAAAATTGATATATCTTAACATCCGTATGGTTGGATCGTCGAAAAAATTATTTTAAAAATTAATCTTGTAAACTGGGAACGAGTCTCGTTGTTGGGAGGGGTAATTATACAGGATTTTTTTTAATCCTGAGATGCAAGATGAATTTCAAATTTTATGACTAAAATTGATATATCTTAACATCCGTACGGTTGGATCGTCAAAAAAAATATTTTAGAAATTAATCTTGTAAATTGGGAACGAGTCTCGTTGTCGGGAGAGATATTTTTACCGGATATTTCTAATCCTGACATGCAAGATGAATTTCAAAGTTTTTAATAATTCTTTCATATGACTAAAATTGATATATCTTAACATCCGTACGGTAGGATCGTCGAAAAAATTATTTTAAAAATTAATCTTGTAAATCGGGAACGAGTCTGGTTGTCGGGAGGGGTTATTTTACAGGATTTTTCTAATCCTGACATGCAAGATGGATTTCAAATTTTTTAATAATTTTTTCTTATGACTAAAATTGATATATCTTAACATCCGTACGGTTAGATCGTCAAAAAAATCATTTTAAAAATTAATCTTGTAAATCGGGAACGAGTCTGGTTGTCGGGAGGGGTAATTTTACAGGATTTTTCTATTCCTAACATGCAAGATGTATTTCAAATTTTTTAATAATTTTTTTATGACTAAAATTGATATATCTTAACATCCGTACGGTTGGATTATGGAAAAAATTATTTTAAAAATTAATCTTGTAAATCGGGAACGAGTCTAGTTGTCGGGAACGGTAATTTTACAGCATTTTTCTAATCCTGACATGCAAGATGGATTTCAAATTTTTTAATTATTTATTTTGAATGACTAAAATTAATATATCTTAACATTCGTACGGTCGGATGGTCAAAAAAATCATTTTAAAAATTAATCTTGTAAATCAGGAACGAGTCTGGTTGTCGGGAGGGGTAATTTTACAGGATTTTTCTAATCCTAACATGCAAGATGGATTTCAAATTTTTTAATAATTTTTTTATGACTGAAATTGATATATCTTAACATCCGTACGGTTGGATCGTAGAATTTTTTTTTTTTAAAATTAATCTTGTAAATTGGGAACGAGTCTCGTTGTCGGGAGAGGTACTTTTACCGGATATTTCTAATCCTGACATGCAAGATGAATTTCAAAGTTTTTAATAATTCTTTCACATGACTAAAATTGATATATCTTAACATCCGTACGGTAGGATCGTTAAAAAAATTATTTTAAAAATTAATCTTGTAAATCGGAAACGAGTCTAGTTGTCGGGAGGGGTAATATTACAGGATTTTTCTAATCCTGACATGCAAGATGGATTTCAAATTTTTTAATAATTTGATCTTATGACTAAAATTGTTATATTTTAACATTCGTACGGTTAGATCGTCAAAAAAATCATTTTAAAAATTAATCTTGTAAATCGGGAACGAGTCTCGTTGTCGGGAACGGTAATTTTACAACATTTTTCTAATCCTGACATGCAAGATGGATTTCAAATTTTTTAATAATTTTTTCGTATGACTAAAATGTATATATCATAATATTCGTACGGTCGGATGGTCGAAAAAATCATTTGAAAAATTAATCTTGTAAATCGGGAACGAGTCTTGTTATTGGGAGGGGTAATTTTATAGGATTTTTCTAATCCTGACATGCAAGATGTATTTCAAATTTTTTAATAATTTTTTTATATGACTAAAATTGATATATCTTAAAATCCGTACGGTTGGATCGTAGAAAAAATTATTTTAAAAATTAATCTTGTAAATCGGGAACGAGTCTCGTTATTGGGAGGGGTAATTTTATAGGATTTTTCTAATCCTGACATGCAAGATGTATTTCAAATTTTTTAATAATTTTTTCTTATGACTAAAATTGATATATCTTAATATCCGTATGGTTGGATCGTCTAAAAAATCATTTTAAAAATTAATCTTGTAAATCGGGAAGGAATCTGGTTGTCGGGGGGGTACTTTTACAAGATTTTTCTAATCCTGACATGCAAGATGGATTTCAAATTTTTTAATAATTTTTTCTTTTGACTAAAATTGATATATCTTAACATCCGTACGGTTGGATCATCAAAAAAATCATTTTAAAAATTAATCTTGTAAATCGGGAACGAGTCTCGTTACTGGGAGGTGTAATTTTACAGGATTTTTCTAATCCTGACATGCAAGATGTAATTCAAAATTTTTAATAATTTTTTGTATGACTAAAATTAATATATCTTAACATCCGTACGGTCGGATCGTCGAAAAAATTATTTTAAAAATTAATCTTGTAAATCGGGAACGAGTATCGTTGTCGGGAGAGGTACTTTTACAGGATATTTCTAATCCTGACATGCAAGATGAATTTCAAAGTTTTTAATAATTTTTCCATATGACTAAAATTGATATATCTTAACATCCGTACGGTAGGATTGTCGAAAAAATTATTCTAAAAATTAATCTTATAAATCGGGAACGAGTCTCGTTGTTGGGAGGGGTAATTTTAAAGGATTTTTCTAATCTTGACATGCAAGATGTATTTCAAATTTTTTAATAATTTTTTCTTATGACTAAAATTGATATATCTTAACATCCGTATGGTTGGATCATCGAAAAAATCATTTTAAAAATTAATCTTGTAAACCGTGAACGAGTCTGGTTGTCGGGAGGGGTAATTTTACAGCATTTTTGTAATCCTGACATGCAAGATGGATTTCAAATTTTTTAATAATTTTTTCGTATGACAAAAATTTATATATCTTAACATCCGTACGGTCCGATGGTCGAAAAAATCATTTTAAAAATTAATCTTGTAAATCGGGAACGAGTCTGGTTGTCGGGAGGGGTAATTTTACAGGATTTTTCTAATCCTAACATGAAAGATGGATTTCAAATTTTTTAATAATTTGTTTAAGACTAAAATTGATATATCTTAACATCCGTATGGTTATATCGTCAAAAAAATTATTTTAAAAATTAATCTTGTAAATTGGGAACGAGTCTCGTTATCGGGAGAGGTACTTTTATCGGATATTTCTAATCCTGACATGCAAGATGAATTTCAAAATTTTCAGAATTTTTTCCTATGACTAAAATTGATATATCTTAACATCCGTATGGTTGGATCATCTAAAAAATCATTTTAAAAATTAATCTTGTAAATCGGGAACGAGTCTCGTTGTTGGGAAAGGTAATTTTATAGGATTTTTTTTTAATCCTGACATGCAAGATGAATTTCAAATTTTTTAATAATTTTTTTATGACTAAAATTGATATATCTTAACATCCGTACGGTTGGATCATCGATAAAATTATTTTAAAAAGTAATCTTGTAAATTGGGAATGAGTCTCGTTGTCGGGAGAGGTACTTTTACAGGATATTTTTAATCCTGACATGCAAGTTGAATTTCAAAGTTTTTAATAATTTTTCCATATGAATAAAATTGATATATCTTAACATCCATACGGTAGGATCGTCGAACAAATTATTCTAAAAATTAATCTTGTTAATCGGGAACGAGTCTCGTTGTTGGGAACGGTAATTTTACAGCATTTTTCTAATCCTGACATGCAAGATGGATTTCAAATTTTTTAATAATTTTTTTGTATGACTAAAATTTATATATCTTAACATCCGTATGGTCGGATGGTCGAAAAAATTATTTTAAAAATTAATCTTGTAAATTGGGAACGAGTCTCGTTATCGGGAGAGGTACTTTTACCGGATATTTCTAATCCTGACATGCAAGATGAATTTCAAATTTTTCAGAATTTTTTCTTATGACTAAAATTGATATATCTTAACATCCGTATGGTTCGATCGTCTAAAAAATCATTTTAAAAATTAATATTATAAATCGGGAACGAGTCTCGTTGTTGGGAAAGGTAATTTTACAGGATTTTTTTTAATCCTGACATGCAAGATGAATTTCAAATTTTTTAATAATTTTTTTATGACTGAAATTGATATATCTTAACATCCGTACGGTTGGATCGTCGAAAAAATTATTTTAAAAAGTAATCTTGTAAATTGGGAATGAGTCTCGTTGTTGGGAGAGGTACTTTTACAGGATATTTCTAATCCTGACATGCAAGATAAATTTCAAAGTTTTTAATAATTTTTCCATATGAATAAAATTGATATATCTTAACATCTATACGGTAGGATCGTCGAACAAATTATTCTAAAAATTAATCTTGTTAATCGGGAACGAGTCTCGTTGTTGGGAACGGTAATTTTACAGCATTTTTCTAATCCTGACATGCAAGATGGATTTCAAATTTTTTAATAATTTTTTCGTATGACTAAAATTTATATATCTTAACATCCGTACGGTCGGATGGTCGAAAAAATTATTTTAAAAATTAATCTTGTAAATTGGGAACGAGTCTCGTTATCGGGAGAGGTACTTTTACCGGATATTTCTAATCCTGACATGCAAGATGAATTTCAAATTTTTCAGAATTTTTTCCTATGACTAAAATTGATATATCTTAATATCCGTATGGTTGGATCATATAAAAAATCATTTTAAAAATTAATCTTGTAAATCGGGAACGAGTCTCGTTGTTGGGAAAGGTAATTTTACAGGATTTTTTTTAATCCTGACATGCAAGATGAATTTCAAATTTTTTAATAATTATTTTATGACTAAAATTGATATATCTTAACATCCGTATGGTTGGATCGTCGAAAAAATTATTTTAAAAAGTAATCTTGTAAATTGGGAATGAGTCTCGTTGTTGGGAGAGGTACTTTTATAGGATATTTCTAATCCTGACATGCAAGATGAATTTCAAAGTTTTTAATAATTTTTCCATATGAATAAAATTGTTATATCTTAACATCCGTACGGTAGGATCGTCGAACAAATTATTCTAAAAATTAATCTTGTTAATCGGGAACGAGTCTCGTTGTTGGGAACGGTAATTTTACAGCATTTTTCTAATCCTGACATGCAAGATGGATTTCAAATTTTTTTATAATTTTTTTGTATGACTAAAATTTATATATCTTAACATCTGTACGGTCGGATGGTCGAAAAAATCATTTTAAAAATTAATCTTGTAAATCGGGAACGAGTCTCGTTGTCGGGAACGGTAATTTTACAGCATTTTTCTAATCCTGACATGCAAGATGGATTTCAAATTTTTTAATAATTTTTTCTTATGACTAAAATTGATATATCTTAACATCTGTACGGTTAGATCGTCAAAAAAATCATTTTAAAAATTAATCTTGTAAATCGGGAACGAGTCTCGTTGTTGGGAGGGGTAATTTTACAGGATTTTTCTAATCCTAACATGCAAGATGGATTTCAAAGTTTTTAATAATTTTTTCGTATGACTAAAATTGATATATCTTAACATCCGTACGGTCGGATGGTCGAAAAAATTATTTTAAAAATTAATCTTGTAAATCGGGAACGAGTCTGGTTGTTGGGAGGGGTAATTTTACAGGATTTTTCTAATCCTGACATGCAAGATGGATTTAAAATTTTTGAATAATTTTTTCTTATGACTAAAATTGATATATCTTAACATCCGTACGGTTGGATCATCAAAAAAATCATTTTAAAAATTAACCTTGTAAATCGGGAACGAGTCTCGTTATTGGGAGGGGTAATTTTACAGGATTTTTCTAATCCTCACATGCAAGATGTATTTCAAATTTTTTAATAATTTTTTCTTATGACTAAAATTGATATATCTCAACATCCGTACGGTTGGATCGTCGAAAAAATCATTTTAAAAATTTATCTTGTAAATCGGGAACGAGTCTCGTTGTCGGGAGGGGTAATTTTACAGTATTTTTCTAATCATAACATGCAAGATGAATTTCAAATTTTTCAGAATTTTTTCCTATGACTAAAATTGATATATCTTAACATCCGTAGGGTTGGATCGTCTAAAAAATCATTTTAAAAATTAATCTTGTAAATCGGGAACGATTCTCGTTGTTGGGAGGGGTAATTTTACAGGATTTTTCTAATCCTCACATGCAAGATGGATTTCAAAGTTTTTAATAATTTTTTCGTATCACTAAAATTTATATATCTTAACATCCGTACGGTCAGATGGTCGAAAAATTCATTTTAAAAATTAATCTTGTAAATCGGGAACGAGTCAGGTTGTCGAGAGGGGTAATTTTACAGGATTTTTCTAGTCCTCACATGCAAGATGGATTTCAAATTTTTTAATAATTTTTTATGACTAAAATTGATATATCTTAACATCCGTACGGTTGGATCCTCAAAAAAATTAATTTAAAAATAATCTTGTAAACTGGGAACGAGTCTCGTTGTTGGGAGGGGTAATTATACAGGATTTTTTTAATCCTGAGATGCAAGATGAATTTCAAATTTTTCAGAATTTTTTCCTATGACTAAAATTGATATATCTTAACATCCGTATGGTAGGATCGTCGAAAAAATTATTTTAAAAATTAATCTTGTAAATCGGGAACGAGTCTGGTTGTCGGGAGGGGTAATTTTACAGGATTTTTCTAATCGTGAAATGCAAGATGGATTTCAAATTTTTTAATAATTTTTTCTTATGACTAAAATTGATATGTCTTAACATCCGTACGGTTAGATCGTCAAAAAAATCATTTTAAAAATTAATCTTGTAAATCGGGAACGAGTCTCGTTGTCGGGAACAGTAATTTTACCGCATTTTTCTAATCCTGACATGCAAGATGGACTTCAAATTTTTTAATAATTTTTTCGTATGACTAAAATTTATATATCTTAACATCCGTACGGTCGGATGGTCAAAAAAATCATTTGAAAAATTAATCTTGTAAATCGGGAACGAGTCTAGTTGTCGGGAGGGGTAATTTTACAAGATTTTTCTAATCCTAACATGCGAGATGGATTTCAAATTTTTTAATAATTTTTTCATATGACTAAAATTGATATATCTTAACATCCGTACAGTTCGATCATAGAAAAAATTATTTTAAAAATTAATCTTGTAAATCGGGAACGAGTCTCGTTGTTGGGAGGGGTAATTTTATAGGATTTTTCTAATCCTGACATGCAAGATGTATTTCAAATTTTTTAATAATTTTTTCTTATGACTAAAATTGATATATCTTAACATCCGTATGGTTGGATCGTCGAAAAAATCATTTTAAAAATTAATCTTGTAAATCGGGAATGAGTCTGGTTGTTGGGAGGGGTAATTTTACAGGATTTTTCTAATCCTGACATGCAAGATGGATTTAAAATTTTTTAATAATTTTTTCTTATGACTAAAATTGATATATCTTAACATCCGTACGGTTGGATCAACAAAAAAATCATTTTAAAAATTAATCTTGTAAATCGGGAACGAGTCTCGTTATTGGGAGGGGTAATTTTACAGGATTTTTCTAATCCTCACATGCAAGATGTATTTCAAATTTTTTAATAATTTTTTCTTATGACTAAAATTGATATATCTCAACATCCGTACGGTTGGATCGTCGAAAAAATCATTTTAAAAATTTATCTTGTAAATTGGGAACGAGTCTCGTTGTCGGGAGGGGTAATTTTACAGTATTTTTCTAATCCTAACATGCAAGATGAATTTCAAATTTTTCAGAATTTTTTCCTATGACTAAAATTGATATATCTTAACATTCGTAGGGTTGGATCGTCTAAAAAATCATTTGAAAAATTAATCTTGTAAATCGGGAACGATTCTCGTTATTGGGAGGGGTAATTTTACAGGATTTTTCTAATCCTCACATGCAAGATGGATTTCAAAGTTTTTAATAATTTTTTCGTATCACTAAAATTTATATATCTTAACATCCGTACGGTCAGATGGTCGAAAAATTCATTTTAAAAATTAATCTTGTAAATCGGGAATGAGTCCGGTTGTCGGGAGGGGTAATTTTACAGGATTTTTCTAGTCCTCACATGCAAGATGGATTTCAAATTTTTTAATAATTTTTTTATGACTAAAATTGATATATCTTAACATCCGTACGGTTGGATCGTCGAAAAAATTATTTTAAAAATAATCTTGTAAACTGGGAACAAGTCTCGTTGTTGGGAGGGGTAATTATACAGGATTTTTTTAATCCTGAGATGCAAGATGAATTTCAAATTTTTCAGAATTTTTTCCTATGACTAAAATTGATATATCTTAACATCCGTATGGTAGGATCGTCGAAAAAATTATTTTAAAAATTAATCTTGTAAATCGGAAACGAGTCTGGTTGTCGGGAGGGGTAATTTTACAGGATTTTTCTAATCCTGACATGCAAGATGGATTTCAAATTTTTTAATAATTTTTTCTTATGACTAAAATTGATATATCTTAACATCCGTACGGTTAGATCGTCAAAAAAATCATTTTAAAAATTAATCTTGTAAATCGGGAACGAGTCTCGTTGTCGGGAACGGTAATTTTACAGCATTTTTCTAATCCTGACATGCAAGATGGATTTCAAATTTTTTAATAATTTTTTCGTATGACTAAAATTTATATATCTTAACATCCGTACGGTCGGATGGTCGAACAAATCATTTTAAAAATTAATCTTGTAAATCGGGAACGAGTCTAGTTGTCGGGAGGGGTAATTTTACATGATTTTTCTAATCCTAACATGCGAGATGGATTTCAAATTTTTTAATAATTTTTTCATATGACTAAAATTGATATATCTTAACATCCGTACGGTTCGATCATAGAAAAAATTATTTTAAAAATTAATCTTGTAAATCGGGAACGAGTCTCGTTGTTGGGAGGGGTAATTTTATAGGATTTTTCTAATCCTGACATGCAAGATGTATTTCAAATTTTTTAATAATTTTTTCTTATGACTAAAATTGATATATCTTAACATCCGTATGGTTGGATCGTCGAAAAAATCATTTTAAAAATTAATCTTGTAAATCGGGAACGAGTCTGGTTGTTGGGAGGGGTAATTTTACAGGATTTTTCTAATCCTGACATGCAAGATGGATTTAAAATTTTTTAATAATTTTTTCTTATGACTAAAATTGATATATCTTAACATCCGTACGGTTGGATCATCAAAAAAATCATTTTAAAAATTAATCTTGTAAATCGGGAATGAGTCTCGTTATTGGGAGGGGTAATTTTACAGGATTTTTCTAATCCTCACATGCAAGATGTATTTCAAATTTTTTAATAATTTTTTCTTATGACTAAAATTGATATATCTCAACATCCGTACTGTTGGATCGTCGAAAAAATCATTTTAAAAATTTATCTTGTAAATCGGGAACGAGTCTCGTTGTCGGGAGGGGTAATTTTACAGTATTTTTCTAATCCTAACATGCAAGATGAATTTCAAATTTTTCAGAATTTTTTCCTATGACTAAAATTGATATATCTTAACATCCGTAGGGTTGGATCGTCTAAAAAATCATTTTAAAAATTAATCTTGTAAATCGGGAACGATTCTCGTTATTGGGAGGGGTAATTTTACAGGATTTTTCTAATCCTCACATGCAAGATGGATTTCAAAGTTTTTAATAATTTTTTCGTATCACTAAAATTTATATATCTTAACATCCGTACGGTAAGATGGTCGAAAAATTCATTTTAAAAATTAATCTTGTAAATCGGGAACGAGTCCGGTTGTCGGGAGGGGTAATTTTACAGGATTTTTCTAGTCCTCACATGCAAGATGGATTTCTAATTTTTTAATAATTTTTTTATGACTAAAATTGATATATCTTAACATCCGTACGGTTGGATCGTCGAAAAAATTATTTTAAAAATAATCTTGTAAACTGGGAACAAGTCTCGTTGTTGGGAGGGGTAATTATACAGGATTTTTTTAATCCTGAGATGCAAGATGAATTTCAAATTTTTCAGAATTTTTTCTATGACTAAAATTGATATATCTTAACATCCGTATGGTAGGATCGTCGAAAAAATTATTTTAAAAATTAATCTTGTAAATCGGGAACGAGTCTGGTTGTCGGGAGGGGTAATTTTACAGGATTTTTCTAATCCTGACATGCAAGATGTATTTCAAATTTTTTAATAATTTTTTCTTATGACTAAAATTGATATATCTTAACATCCGTACGGTTAGATCGTCAAAAAAATCATTTTAAAAATTAATCTTGTAAATCGGGAACGAGTCTCGTTGTCGGGAACGGTAATTTTACAGCATTTTTCTAATCCTGACATGCAAGATGGATTTCAAATTTTTTAATAATTTTTTCGTATGACTAAAATTTATATATCTTAACATCCGTACGGTCGGATGGTCGAACAAATCATTTTAAAAATTAATCTTGTAAATCGGGAACGAGTCTGGTTGTCGGGAGGGGTAATTTTACAGGATTTTTCTAATCCTAACATGCAAGATGGATTTCAAATTTTTTAATAATTTTTTTATGACTAAAATTGATATATCTTAACATCCGTACGGTTGGATCGTCGAAAAAATTATTTTAAAAATTAATCTTGTAAATTGGGAACGAGTCTCGTTGTCGGGAGAGGTACTTTAACCGGATATTTCTAATCCTGACATGCAAGATGAATTTCAAATTTTTCAGAATTTTTTCCTATGACCAAAATTGATATATCTTAACATCCGTATGGTTGGATCGTCTGAAAAATCATTTCAAAAATTAATCTTGTAAATCAGGAACGAGTCTCGTTGTTGGGAAATGTAATTTTACAGGATTTTTTTTAATCCTGACAAGCAAGATGAATTTCAAATTTTTTAATAATTTTTTATGACTAAAATTGATATATCTTAACATCCGTACGGTTGGATCGTCGAAAAAATTATTTTAAAAATTAATCTTGTAAATTGGGAACGAGTCTCGTTGTCGGGACAGGTACTTTTACAGGATATTTCTAATCCTGACATGCACGATGAATTTCAAAGTTTTTAATAATTTTTACAAATGACTAAAATTGATATATCTTAACATCCGTACGGTAGGATCGTCGAAAAAATTATTCTAAAAATTAATCTTGTAAATCGGGAACGAGTCTCGTTGTTGGGAGGGGTAATTTTAAAGGATTTTTCTAATCCTGACATGCAAGATGTATTTCAAATTTTTTAATAATTTTTTCTTATCACTAAAATTGATATATCTTAACATCCGTATGGTTGGATCATCGAAAAAATCATTTTAAAAATTAATCTTGTAAATCGGGAACGAGTCTGGTTGTTGGGAGGGGTAATTTTACATCATTTTTCTAATCCTGACATGCAAGATGGATTTCAAATTTTTTAATAATTTTTTCTTATGACTAAAATTGATATATCTTAACATCCGTACGGTTAGATCGTCAAAAAAATCATTTTAAAAATTAATCTTGTAAATTGGGAATGAGTCTCATTTTTGGGAGGGGTAATTTTTACAGGATTTTTCTAATCCTAAAATGCAAGATGGATTTCAAAGTTTTTAATAATGTTTTCGTATGACTAAAATTTATATATCTTAACATCCTTACGGTCGGATGGTCGAAATCATTTTAAAAATTAATCTTGTAAATCGGGAACGAGTCTGGTGGTCGGGAGGGGTAATTTTACAGGATTTTTATAGTTCTAACATGCAAGATGGATTTCAAATTTTTTAATAATTTTTTTATGACTAAAATTGATATATCTTAACATCCGTACGGTTGGATCGTCGAAAAAATTATTTTAAAAATTAATCTTGTAAATTGGGAACGAGTCTCGTTGTCGGGACAGGTACTTTTACAGGATATTTCTAATCCTGACATGCACGATGAATTTCAAAGTTTTTAATAATTTTTACAAATGACTAAAATTGATATATCTTAACATCCGTACGGTAGGATCGTCGAAAAAATTATTCTAAAAATTAATCTTGTAAATCGGGAACGAGTCTCGTTGTTGGGAGGGGTAATTTTAAAGGATTTTTCTAATCCTGACATGCAAGATGTATTTCAAATTTTTTAATAATTTTTTCTTATCACTAAAATTGATATATCTTAACATCCGTATGGTTGGATCATCGAAAAAATCATTTTAAAAATTAATCTTGTAAATCGGGAACGAGTCTGGTTGTTGGGAGGGGTAATTTTACATCATTTTTCTAATCCTGACATGCAAGATGGATTTCAAATTTTTTAATAATTTTTTCTTATGACTAAAATTGATATATCTTAACATCCGTACGGTTAGATCGTCAAAAAAATCATTTTAAAAATTAATCTTGTAAATTGGGAATGAGTCTCATTTTTGGGAGGGGTAATTTTTACAGGATTTTTCTAATCCTAAAATGCAAGATGGATTTCAAAGTTTTTAATAATGTTTTCGTATGACTAAAATTTATATATCTTAACATCCTTACGGTCGGATGGTCGAAATCATTTTAAAAATTAATCTTGTAAATCGGGAACGAGTCTGGTGGTCGGGAGGGGTAATTTTACAGGATTTTTATAGTTCTAACATGCAAGATGGATTTCAAATTTTTTAATAATTTTTTATGACTAAAATTGATATATCTTAACATCCGTACGGTTGGATCGTCGAAAAAATTATTTTAAAAATTAATCTTGTAAACTGGGAACGAGTCTCGTTGTTGGGAGGGGTAATTATACAGGATTTTTTTTAATCTTGAGATGCAAGATGAATTTCAAATTTTATGACTAAAATTGATATATCTTAACATCCGTACAGTTGGATCGTCCAAAATTTTATTTTAAAAATTAATCTTGTAAATTGGGAACGAGTCTCGTTGTCGGGAGAGGTACTTTAACCGGATATTTCTAATCCTGACATGCAAGATGAATTTCAAATTTTTCAGAATTTTTTCCTATGACTAAAATTGATATATCTTAACATCCGTATGGTTGGATCGTCTGAAAAATCATTTCAAAAATTAATCTTGTAAATCAGGAACGAGTCTCGTTGTTGGGAAATGTAATTTGACAGGATTTTTTTTAATCCTGACAAGCAAGATGAATTTCAAATTTTTTAATAATTTTTTATGACTAAAATTGATATATCTTAACATCCGTACGGTTGGATCGTCGAAAAAATTATTTTAAAAATTAATCTTGTAAACTGGGAACGAGTCTCGTTGTTGGGAGGGGTAATTATACAGGATTTTTTTTAATCTTGAGATGCAAGATGAATTTCAAATTTTATGACTAAAATTGATATATCTTAACATCCGTACAGTTGGATCGTCCAAAATTTTATTTTAAAAATTAATCTTGTAAATTGGGAACGAGTCTCGTTGTCGGGAGAGGTACTTTTACCGGATATTTCTAATCCTGACATGCAAGATGAATTTCAAAGTTTTTAATAATTTTTAAAAATGACTAAAATTGATATATCTTAACATCCGTACGGTAGGATCGTCGAAAAAATTATTCTAAAAATTAATCTTGTAAATCGGGAACGAGTCTGGTGGTCGGGAGGGGTAATTTTACAGGATTTTTATAGTTCTAACATGCAAGATGGATTTCAAATTTTTTAATAATTTTTTTATGACTAAAATTGATATATCTTAACATCCGTACGGTTGGATTGTCGAAAAAATTATTTTAAAAATTAATCTTGTAAACTGGGAACGAGTCTCGTTGTTGGGAGGGGTAATTATACAGGATTTTTTTTAATCTTGAGATGCAAGATGAATTTCAAATTTTATGACTAAAATTGATATATCTTAACATCCGTACAGTTGAATCGTCCAAAATTTTATTTTAAAAATTAATCTTGTAAATTGGGAACGAGTCTCGTTGTCGGGAGAGGTACTTTTACAGGATATTTCTAATCCTGACATGCAAGATGAATTTCAAAGTTTTTAATAATTTTTACAAATGACTAAAATTGATATATCTTAACATCCGTACGGTAGGATCGTCGAAAAAATTATTCTAAAAATTAATCTTGTAAATCGGGAACGAGTCTCGTTGTTGGGAGGGGTAATTTTAAAGGATTTTTCTAATCCTGACATGCAAGATGTATTTCAAATTTTTTAATAATTTTTTCTTATCACTAAAATTGATATATCTTAACATCCGTATGGTTGGATCCTCGAAAAAATCATTTTAAAAATTAATCTTGTAAATCGGGAACGAGTCTGGTTGTTGGGAGGGGTAATTTTACATCATTTTTCTAATCCTGACATGCAAGATGGATTTCAAATTTTTTAATAATTTTTTCTTATGACTAAAATTGATATATCTTAACATCCGTACGGTTAGATCGTCAAAAAAATCATTTTAAAAATTAATCTTGTAAATTGGGAATGAGTCTCATTTTTGGGAGGGGTAATTTTTACAGGATTTTTCTAATCCTAAAATGCAAGATGGATTTCAAAGTTTTTAATAATGTTTTCGTATGACTAAAATTTATATATCTTAACATCCTTACGGTCGGATGGTCGAAATCATTTTAAAAATTAATCTTGTAAATCGGGAACGAGTCTGGTGGTCGGGAGGGGTAATTTTACAGGATTTTTATAGTCCTAACATGCAAGATGGATTTCAAATTTTTTAATAATTTTTTTATGACTAAAATTGATATATCTTAACATCCGTACGGTTGGATCGTCGAAAAAATTATTTTAAAAATTAATCTTGTAAACTGGGAACGAGTCTCGTTGTTGGGAGGGGTAATTATACAGGATTTTTTTTAATCTTGAGATGCAAGATGAATTTCAAATTTTATGACTAAAATTGATATATCTTAACATCCGTACAGTTGGATCGTCCAAAATTTTATTTTAAAAATTAATCTTGTAAATTGGGAACGAGTCTCGTTGTCGGGAGAGGTACTTTTACCGGATATTTCTAATCCTGACATGCAAGATGAATTTCAAAGTTTTAATAATTCTTTCATATGACTAAAATTGGTATATCTTAACATCCGTACAGTAGGATCGTCGAAAAAATTATTTTAAAAATTAATCTTGTAAATCGGGAACGAGTCTGGTTGTGGGGAGGGGTAATTTTATAGGATTTTTCTAATCCTGACATGCAAGATGGATTTCAAATTTTTTTAATAATTTTTTCTTAGGACTAAAATTAATATATCTTAACATCCGTACGGTTAGATCGTCAAAAAAATCATTTTAAAAATTAATCTTGTAAATCGGGAACGAGTCTCGTTGTCGGGAACGGTAATTTTACAGTATTTTTCTAATCCTCAAATGCAAGATGGATTTCAAATTTTTTAATAATTTTTTCGTATGACAAAATTTTATATATCTTAACATCCGTACGGTCAGATGGTCAAAAAAATCATTTTAAAAATTAATCTTGTAAATCGGGAACGAGTCTGGTTGTCGGGAGGGGTAATTTTACAGGATTTTTCTAATCCTAACATGCAAGATGGATTTCAAATTTTTTATTAATTTTTTTTGACTAAAATTGATTTATCTTAACATCCGTACGGTTGGATCGTCGAAAAAATTATTTTAAAAATTAATCTTGTAAATTGGGAACGAGTCTCGTTGTCGGGAGAGGTACTTTAACCGGATATTTCTAATCCTGACATGCAAGATGAATTTCAAATTTTTCAGAATTTTTTCCTATGACTAAAATTGATATATCTTAACATCCGTATGGTTGGATCGTCTGAAAAATCATTTCAAAAATTAATCTTGTAAATCAGGAACGAGTCTCGTTGTTGGGAAATGTAATTTTACAGGATTTTTTTTAATCCTGACAAGCAAGATGAATTTCAAATTTTTTAATAATTTTTTATGACTAAAATTGATATATCTTAACATCCGTACGGTTGGATCGTCGAAAAAATTATTTTAAAAATTAATCTTGTAAATTGGGAACGAGTCTCGTTGTCGGGAGAGGTACTTTTACAGGATATTTCTAATCCTGACATGCAAGATTTATTTCAAAGTTTTTAATAATTTTTACAAATGACAAAAATTGATATATCTTAACATCCGTACGGTAGGATCGTCGAAAAAATTATTCTAAAAATTAATCCTGTAAATCGGGAACAAGTCTCGTTGTTGGGAGGGGTAATTTTAAAGGATTTTTCTAATCCTGACATGCAAGATGTATTTCAAATTTTTTAATAATTTTTTCTTATCACTAAAATTGATATATCTTAACATCCGTATGGTTGGATCATCGAAAAAATCATTTTAAAAATTAATCTTGTAAATCGGGAACGAGTCTGGTTGTTGGGAGGGGTAATTTTACATCATTTTTCTAATCCTGACATGCAAGATGGATTTCAAATTTTTTAATAATTTTTTCTTATGACTAAAATTGATATATCTTAACATCCGTACGGTTAGATCGTCAAAAAAATCATTTTAAAAATTAATCTTGTAAATTGGGAATGAGTCTCATTTTTGGGAGGGGTAATTTTTACAGGATTTTTCTAATCCTAAAATGCAAGATGGATTTCAAAGTTTTTAATAATGTTTTCGTATGACTAAAATTTATATATCTTAACATCCGTACAGTCGGATGGTCGAAATCATTTTAAAAATTAATCTTGTAAATCGGGAACGAGTCTGGTGGTAGGGAGGGGTAATTTTATAGGATTTTTATAGTCCTAACATGCAAGATGGATTTCAAATTTTTTAATAATTTTTTTAAGACTAAAATTGATATATCTTAACATCCGTACGGTTGGATCGTCGAAAAAATTATTTTAAAAATTAATCTTGTAAACTGGGAACGAGTCTCGTTGTTGGGAGGGGTAATTATACAGGATTTTTTTTAATCTTGAGATGCAAGATGAATTTCAATTTTTATGACTAAAATTAATATATCTTAACATCCGTACAGTTGGATCGTCCAAAATTTTATTTTAAAAATTAATCTTGTAAATTGGGAACGAGTCTCGTTGTTGGGAGAGGTACTTTTACCGGATATTTCTAATCCTGACATGCAAGATGAATTTCAAAGTTTTAATAATTCTCTCATATGACTAAAATTGGTATATCTTAACATCCGTACGGTAGGATCGTCGAAAAAATTATTTTAAAAATTAATCTTGTAAATCGGGAACGAGTCTGGTTATGGGGAGGGGTAATTTTATAGGATTTTTCTAATCCTGACATGCAAGATGGATTTCAAATTTTTTAATAATTTTTTCTTAGGACTAAAATTGATATATCTTAACATCCGTACGGTTAGATCGTCAAAAAAATCATTTTAAAAATTAATCTTGTAAATCGGGAACGAGTCTCGTTGTCGGGAACGGTAATTTTACAGTATTTTTCTAATCCTCAAATGCAAGATGGATTTCAAATTTTTTAATAATTTTTTTGTATGACAAAAATTTATATATCTTAATATCCGTACGGTCAGATGGTCAAAAAAATCATTTTAAAAATTAATCTTGTAAATCGGGAACGAGTCTGGTTGTCGGGAGGGGTAATTTTACAGGATTTTTCTAATCCTAACATGAAAGATGGATTTCAAATTTTTTAATAATTTGTTTATGACTAAAATTGATATATCTTAACATCCGTATGGTTGGATCGTCGAAAAAATTATTTTAAAAATTAATCTTGTAAATTAGGAACGAGTCTCGTTGTCGGGAGAGGTACTTTTACCAGATATTTCTAATCCTGACATGCAAGATGAATTTCAAATTTTTCAGAATTTTTTTCTATGACTAAAATTGATATATCTTAACATCCGTATGGTTGGATCGTCTAAAAAATCATTTTAAAAATTAATCTTGTAAATCGAGAACGAGTCTCATTGTTGGGAATGGTAATTTTACAGGATTTTTTTTAATCCTGACATGCAATATGAATTTCAAATTTTTTAATATTTTTTTTATGACTAAAATTGATATATCTTAACGTCCGTACGGTTGGATTGTCGAAAAAATTATTTTAAAAAGTAATCTTGTAAATTGGGAACGAGTCTCGTTGTCGGGAGAGGTACTTTTACAGGATATTTCTAATCCTGACATGTAAGATGAATTTCAAAGTTTTTAATAATTTTTCCATATGACTAAAATTGATATATCTTAACATCCGTACGGTAGGATCGTCGAAAAAATTATTCTAAAAAGTAATCTTGTTAATCGGGAACGAGTTTCGTTGTTGGGAGGGGTAATTTTAAAGGATTTTTCTAATCCTCACATGCAAGATGTATTTTAAATTTTTTAATAATTTTTTATTATGACTAAAATTGATATATCTTAACGTCCGTATGGTTGGATCGTCGAAAAAATCATTTTAAAAATTAATCTTGTAAATCGAGAACGAGTCTGGTTCTCGGGAGGTGTAATTTTACAGGATTTTTCTAATCCTAACATGCAAGATGGATTTCAAATTTTTTAATAATTTTTTCTTATGAATAAAATTGATATATCTTAACATCCGTACGGTTAGATTGTCAAAAAAATAATTTTAAAAATTAATCTTGTAAATCGGGAACGAGTCTCGATGTTGGGAGGGGTAATTTTACAGGATTTTTCTAATCCTAACATGCAAGATGGATTTCAAAGTTTTTAATAATTTTTTCATATGACTAAAATTTATATATCTTAACATCCGAACGGTCGGATGGTCGGAAAAATCATTTTAAAAATTAATCTTGTAAATCGGGAACGAGTCTGGTTGTCGGGAGGGGTAATTTTACAGGATTTTTCTAGTCCTAACATGCAAGATGGATTTCAAATTTTTTAATAATTTTTTTTATGAATAAAATTGATATATCTTAACATCCGTACGGTTGGATCGTCGAAAAAATTATTTTAAAAATTAATCTTGTAAACTGGGAACGAGTCTCATTGTTGGGAGGGGTAATTATACAGGATTTTTTTTAATCGTGAGATGCAAGATGAATTTCAAATTTTATGACTAAAATTGATATATCTTAACATCCGTACGGTTGGATCGTCAAAAAAATTATTTTAAAAATTAATCTTGTAAATTGGGAACGAGTCTCGTTGTCGGGAGAGGTATTTTTACCGGATATTTCTAATCCTGACATGCAAGATGAATTTCAAAGTTTTTAATAATTCTTTCATATGACTAAAATTGATATATCTTAACATCCGTACGGTAGGATCGTCGAAAAAATTATTTTAAAAATTAATCTTGTAAATCGGGAACGAGTCTGGTTGTCGGGAGGGGTAATTTTACAGGATTTTTCTATTCCTAACATGCAAGATGTATTTCAAATTTTTTAATAATTTTTTTATGACTAAAATTGATATATCTTAACATCCGTACGGTTGGATTATCGAAAAAATTATTTTAAAAATTAATCTTGTAAATCGGGAACGAGTCTCGTTGTCGGGAACGGTAATTTTACAGCATTTTTCTAATCCTGACATGCAAGATGGATTTCAAATTTTTTAATTATTTATTTTGAATGACTAAAATTAATATATCTTAACATTCGTACGGTCGGATGGTCAAAAAAATCATTTTAAAAATTAATCTTGTAAATCGGGAACGAGTCTGGTTGTCGGGAGGGGTAATTTTACAGGATTTTTCTAATCCTAACATGCAAGATGGATTTCAAATTTTTTAATAATTTTTTTATGACTGAAATTGATATATCTTAACATCCGTACGGTTGGATCGTAGAATTTTTTTTTTTAAAATTAATCTTGTAAATTGGGAACGAGTCTCGTTGTTGGGAGGGTTAATTTTACAGGATTTTTTTTAATACTGAGATGCAAGATGAATTTCAAATTTTATGACTAAAATTGATATATCTTAACATCTGTACGGTTGGATCGTCGAAAAAATTATTTTAAAAATTAATCTTGTAAATTGGGAACGAGTCTCGTTGTCGGGAGAGGTACTTTTACCGGATATTTCTAATCCTGACATGCAAGATGAATTTCAAAGTTTTTAATAATTCTTTCACATGACTAAAATTGATATATCTTAACATCCGTACGGTAGAATCGTTAAAAAAATTATTTTAAAAATTAATCTTGTAAATCGGAAACGAGTCTAGTTGTCGGGAGGGGTAATATTACAGGATTTTTCTAATCCTGACATGCAAGATGGATTTCAAATTTTTTAATAATTTTTTCTTATGACTAAAATTGATATATCTTAACATTCGTACGGTTAGATCGTCAAAAAAATCATTTTAAAAATTAATCTTGTAACGAGTCTCGTTGTCGGGAACGGTAATTTTACAACATTTTTCTAATCCTGACATGCAAGATGGATTTCAAATTTTTTAATAATTTTTTCGTATGACTAAAATTTATATATCATAACATTCGTACGGTCGGATGGTCGAAAAAATCATTTGAAAAATTAATCTTGTAAATCGGGAACGAGTCTCGTTGTTGGGAGGGGTAATTTTATAGGATTTTTCTAATCCAGACATGCAAGATGTATTTCAAATTTTTTAATAATTTTTTTATATGACTAAAATTGATATATCTTAAAATCCGTACGGTTGGATCGTAGAAAAAATTATTTTAAAAATTAATCTTGTAAATCGGGAACGAGTCTCGTTGTTGGGAGGGGTAATTTTATAGGATTTTTCTAATCCTGACATGCAAGATGTATTTCAAATTTTTTAATAATTTTTTCTTATGACTAAAATTGATATATCTTAATATCCGTATGGTTGGATCGTCTAAAAAATCATTTTAAAAATTAATATTGTAAATCGGGAAGGAGTCTGGTTGTCGGGGGGGTAATTTTACAGGATTTTTCTAATCCTGACATGCAAGATGTAATTCAAATTTTTTAATAATTTTTTTTATGACTAAAATTGATATATCTTAACATCCGTACCATTGGATCGTCGAAAAACTCATTTTAAAAATTTATCTTGTAAATCGGGAACGAGTCTCGTTGTTGGGAGGGGTAATTTTACAGGATTTTTCTAATCCTAACATGCAAGATGAATTTCAAATTTTTCAGAATTTTTTCCTATGACTAAAATTGATATATCTTAACATCCGTATGGTTGGGTCATCTAAAAAATCATTTTAAAAATTAATCTTGTAAATCGGGAACGAGTCTCGTTGTCGGGAAAGGTAATTTTACAGGATTTTTTTTAATCCTGACATGCAAGATGAATTTCAAATTTTTTAATAATTTTTTTATGACTAAAATTAATATATCTTAACATCCGTACGGTTGGATCGTCGAAAAAATTATTTTAAAAATTAATCTTGTAAATTGGGAACGAGTCTCGTTGTCGGGAGAGGTACTTTTACAGGATATTTCTAATCCTGACATGCAAGATGAATTTCAAAGTTTTTAATAATTTTTCCATATGACTAAAATTGATATATCTTAACATCCGTACGGTAGGATTGTCGAAAAAATTATTCTAAAAATTAATCTTGTAAATCGGGAACGAGTCTCGTTGTTGGGAGGGGTAATTTTAAAGGATTTTTCTAATCTTGACATGCAAGATGTATTTCAAATTTTTTAATAATTTTTTCTTATGACTAAAATTGATATATCTTAACATCCGTATGGTTGGATCGTCAAAAAAATCATTTTAAAAATTAATCTTGTAAACCGTGAACGAGTCTGGTTGTCGGGAGGGGTAATTTTACGGCATTTTTGTAATCCTGACATGCAAGATGGATTTCAAATTTTTTAATAATTTTTTTGTATGACAAAAATTTATATATCTTAACATCCGTACGGTCCGATGGTCGAAAAAATTATTTTAAAAATTAATCTTGTAAATCGGGAACGAGTCTGGTTGTCGGGAGGGGTAATTTTACAGGATTTTTCTAATCCTAACATGAAAGATGGATTTCAAATTTTTTAATAATTTGTTTAAGACTAAAATTGATATATCTTAACATCCGTACGGTTATATCGTCGAAAAAATTATTTTAAAAATTAATCTTGTAAATTGGGAACGAGTCTCGTTATCGGGAGAGGTACTTTTAACGGATATTTCTAATCCTGACATGCAAGATGAATTTCAAAATTTTCAGAATTTTTTCCTATGACTAAAATTGATATATCTTAACATCCGTATGGCTGGATCATCTAAAAAATCATTTTAAAAATTAATCTTGTAAATCGGGAACGAGTCTCGTTGTTGGGAAAGGTAATTTTACAGGATTTTTTTTTAATCCTGACATGCAAGATGAATTTCAAATTTTTTAATAATTTTTTTATGACTAAAATTGATATATCTTAACATCCGTACGGTTGGATCGTCGAAAAAATTATTTTAAAAAGTAATCTTGTAAATTGGGAATGAGTCTCGTTGTCGGGAGAGGTACTTTTACAGGATATTTTTAATCCTGACATGCAAGATGAATTTCAAAGTTTTTAATAATTTTTCCATATGAATAAAATTGATATATCTTAACATCCGTACCACAGGATCGTCGAACAAATTATTCTAAAAATTAATCTTGTTAATCGGGAACGAGTCTCGTTGTTGGGAACGGTAATTTTACAGCATTTTTCTAATCCTAACATGCAAGATGGATTTCAAATTTTTTAATAATTTTTTCGTATGACTAAAATTTATATATCTTAACATCCGTACGGTCGGATGGTCGAAAAAATTATTTTAAAAATTAATCTTGTAAATTGGGAACGAGTCTCGTTATCGGGAGAGGTACTTTTACCGGATATTTCTAATCCTGACATGCAAGATGAATTTCAAATTTTTCAGAATTTTTTCCTATGACTAAAATTGATATATCTTAACATCCGTATGGTTGGATCGTCTAAAAAATCGTTTTAAAAATTAATCTTGTAAATCGGGAACGAGTCTCGTTGTTGGGAAAGGTAATTTTACAGGATTTTTTTTTAATCCTGACATGCAAGATGAATTTCAAATTTTTTAATAATTTTTTTATGACTAAAATTGATATATCTTAACATCCGTACGGTTGGATCGTCGAAAAAATTATTTTAAAAAGTAATCTTGTAAATTGGGAATGAGTCTCGTTGTCGGGAGAGGTACTTTTACAGGATATTTCTAATCCTGACATGCAAGATAAATTTCAAAGTTTTTAATAATTTTTCCGTATGAATAAAATTGATATATCTTAACATCCGTACGGTAGGATCGTCGAACAAATTATTCTAAAAATTAATCTTGTTAATCGGGAACGAGTCTCGTTGTTGGGAACGGTAATTTTACAGCATTTTTCTAATCCTGACATGCAAGATGGATTTCAAATTTTTTAATAATTTTTTCGTATGACTAAAATTTATATATCTTAACATCCGTACGGTCGGATGGTCGAAAAAATTATTTTAAAAATTAATCTTGTAAATTGGGAACGAGTCTCGTTATCGGGAGAGGTACTTTTACCGGATATTTATAATCCTGACATGCAAGATGAATTTCAAATTTTTCAGAATTTTTTCCTATGACTAAAATTGATATATCTTAACATCCGTATGGTTGGATCGTCTAAAAAATCATTTTAAAAAATTAATCTTGTAAATCGGGAACGAGTCTCGTTGTTGGGAAAGGTAATTTTACAGGATTTTTTTTAATCCACACATGCAAGATGAATTTCAAATTTTCTAATAATTTTTTTATGACTAAAATTGATATATCTTAACATCCGTACGGTCTGATGGTCGAAAAAATCATTTTAAAAATTAATCTTGTAAATCGGGAACGAGTCTCGTTGTCGGGAACAGTAATTTTACAGCATTTTTCTAATCCTGACATGCAAGATGGATTTCAAATTTTTTAATAATTTTTTCTTATGACTAAAATTGATATATCTTAACATCCGTACGGTTAGATCGTCCAAAAAATCATTTTAAAAATTAATCTTGTAAATCGGGAACGAGTCTCGTTGTTGGGAGGGGTAATTTTACAGGATTTTTCTAATCCTAACATGCAAGATGGATTTCAAAGTTTTTAATAATTTTTTCGTATGACTAAAATTTATATATCTTAACATCCGTACGGTCGGATGGTCGAAAAAATTATTTTAAAAATTAATCTTGTAAATCGGGAACGAGTCTGGTTGTTGGGAGGGGTAATTTTACAGGATTTTTTTAGTCCTAACATGCAAGATGGATTTCAAATTTTTTAATAATTTTTTTATGACTAAAATTGATATATCTTAACATCCGTATGGTTGGATCCTCGAAAAAATTATTTTAGAAATTAATCTTGTAAACTGGGAACGAGTCTCGTTGTTGGGAGGGGTAATTATACAGGATTTTTTTTAATCCTGAGATGCAATATGAATTTCAAATTTTATGACTAAAATTGATATATCTTAACATCAGTACGGTTGGATCATCAAAAAAATTATTTTAAAAATTAATCTTGTAAATTGGGAACGAGTCTCGTTGTCGGGAGAGGTATTTTTACCGGATATTTCTAATCCTGACATGCAAGATGAATTTCAAAGTTTTTAATAATTCTTTCATATGACTAAAATTGATATATCTTAACATCCGTACGGTAGGATTGTCGAAAAAATTATTTTAAAAATTAATCTTGTAAATCGGGAACGAGTCTGGTTGTCGGGAGGGGTAATTTTACAGGATTTTTCTAATCCTGATATGCAAGATTGATTTCAAATTTTTTAATAATTTTTTCTTATGACTAAAATTGATATATCTTAACATCCGTACGTTTAGATCATCAAAAAAATCATTTTAAAAATTAATCTTGTAAATCGGGAACGAGTCTCGTTGTCGGGAACCGTAATTTTACAGCATTTTTCTAATCCTGACATGCAAGATGGATTTCAAATTTTTTAATAATTTTTTCGTATGACTAAAATTTATATATCTTAACATCCGTACGGTCGGATGGTCGAAAAAATCATTTTAAAAATTAATCTTGTAAATCTGGAACGAGTCTGGTTGTCGGGAGGGGTAATTTTACAGGATTTTTCTAATCCTAACATGCAAGATGGATTTCAAATTTTTTAATAATTTTTTTATGACTAAAATTGATATATCTTAACATCCGTACGGTTGGATCATCGAAAAAATTATTTTAAAAATTAATCTTGTAAATTGGGAACGAGTCTCGTTGTCGGGAGAGGTACTTTTACCGGATATTTCTAATCCTGACATGCAAGATGAATTTCAAAGTTTTTAATAATTCTTTCATATGACTAAAATTGATATATCTTAACATCCGTACGGTTGGATCCTCGAAAAAATTATTTTAAAAATTAATCTTGTAAATTGGGAACGAGTCTCGTTGTTGGGAGGGGTAATTATACAGGATTTTTTTTTAATCCTGAGATGCAATATGAATTTCAAATTTTATGACTAAAATTGATATATCTTAACATCAGTACGGTTGGATCATCAAAAAAATTATTTTAAAAATTAATTTGTAAATTGGGAACGAGTCTCGTTGTCGGGAGAGGTATTTTTACCGGATATTTCTAATCCTGACATGCAAGATGAATTTCAAAGTTTTTAATAATTCTTTCATATGACTAAAATTGATATATCTCAACATCTGTACGGTAGGATCGTCGAAAAAATTATTTTAAAAATTAATCTTGTAAATCGGGAACGAGTCTCGTTGTCGGGAGGGGTAATTTTACAGGATTTTTCTAATCCTGACATGCAAGATGGATTTCAAATTTTTTAATAATTTTTTCTTATGACTAAAATTGATATATCTTAACATCCGTACGGTTAGATCGTCAAAAAAATCAATTTAAAAATTAATCTTGTAAATCGGGAACGAGTCTCGTTGTCGGGAACGGTAATTTTACAGCATTTTTCTAATCCTGCCATGCAAGATGGATTTCAAATTTTTTAATAATTTTTTCGTATGACTAAAATTTATATATCTTAACATCCGTACGGTCGGATGGTCGAAAAAATCATTTTAAAAATTAATCTTGTAAATCTGGAACGAGTCTGGTTGTCGGGAGGGGTAATTTTACAGGATTTTTCTAATCCTAACATGCAAGATGGATTTCAAATTTTTTAATAATTTTTTTATGACTAAAATTGATATATCTTAACATCCGTATGGTTGGATCATCGAAAAAATTATTTTAAAAATTAATCTTGTAAATTGGGAACGAGTCCCGTTGTCGGGAGAGGTACTTTTACCGAATATTTCTAATCCTAACATGCAAGATGAATTTCAAAGTTTTTAATAATTCTTTCATATGACTAAAATTGATATATCTTAACATCCGTACGGTTGGATCCTCGAAAAAATTATTTTAAAAATTAATCTTGTAAACTGGGAACGAGTCTCGTTGTTGGGAGGGGTAATTATACAGGATTTTTTTTAATCCTGAGATGCAATATGAATTTCAAATTTTATGACTAAAATTGATATATCTTAACATCAGTACGGTTGGATCGTCAAAAAAATTATTTTAAAAATTAATCTTGTAAATCGGGAACGAGTCTCGTTGTCGGGAGAGGTATTTTTACCGGATATTTCTAATCCTGACATGCAAGATGAATTTCAAAGTTTTTAATAATTCTTTCATATGACTAAAATTGATATATCTTAACATCCGTACGGTAGGATCGTCGAAAAAATTATTTTAAAAATTAATCTTGTAAATCGGGAACGAGTCTGGTTGTCGGGAGGGGTAATTTTACAGGATTTTTCTAATCCTGACATGCAAGATGGATTTCAAATTTTTTAATAATTTTTTCTTATGACTAAAATTGATATATCTTAACATCCGTACGGTTAGATCGTCAAAAAAATCATTTTAAAAATTAATCTTGTAAATCGGGAACGAGTCTCGTTGTCGGGAACGGTAATTTTACAGCATTTTTCTAATCCTGACATGCAAGATGGATTTCAAATTTTTTAATAATTTTTTCGTATGACTAAAATTTATATATCTTAACATCCGTACGGTCAGATGGTCGAAAAAATCAATTTAAAAATTAATCTTGTAAATCTAGAACGAGTCTGGTTGTCGGGAGGGGTAATTTTACAGGATTTTTCTAATCCTAACATGCAAGATGGATTTCAAATTTTTTTATAATTTTTTTATGACTAAAATTGATATATCTTAACATCCGTACGGTTGGATCATCGAAAAAATTAATTTAAAAATTAATCTTGTAAATTGGGAACGAGTCTCGTTGTAGGGAGATGTACTTTTGCCGGATATTTCTAATCCTGACATGCAAAATGAATTTCAAAGTTTTTAATAATTCTTTCATATGACTAAAATTGATATATCTTAACATCCGTACGGGAGGATCATCGAAAAAATTATTTTAAAAATTAATCATGTAAATCGGGAACGAGTCTGGTTGTCGGGAGGGGTAATTTTACAGGATTTTTCTAATCCTGACATGCAAGATGGATTTCAAATTTTTTAATAATTTTTTCTTATGACTAAAATTGATATATCTTAACATCCATACGGTTAGATCGTCAAAAAAATCATTTTAGAAATTAATCTTTTAAATCGGGAACGAGTCTCGTTGTCGGGAGGGGTAATTTTACAATATTTTTCTAATCCTAACATACAAGATGGATTTCAAAGTTTTTAATAATTTTTTCGTATGACTAAAATTTATATATCTTAACATCCGTACGGTCGGATGGTCGAAAAAATCATTTGAAAAATTAATCTTGTAATTCGGGAACGAGTCTGGTTGTCGGGATGGGTAATTTTACAGGATTTTTCTAGTCCTAATATTCAAGATGGATTTCAAATTTTTTAATAATTTTTTCATATGACTAAAATTGATATATCTTAAAATCCGTACGGTTGGATCATAGAAAAAATTATTTTAAAAATTAATCTTGTAATTCGGGAACGAGTCTCGTTGTTGGGAGGAGTAATTTTATAGGATTTTTCTAATCCTGACATGCAAGATGTATTTCAAATTTTTTAATGATTTTTTCTTATGACTAAAATTGATATATCTTAACATCCGTATGGTTGGATCGTCGAAAAAATCATTTTAAAAATTAATCTTTTAAATCGGGAAGGAGTCTGGTTGTCGGGAGGGGTAATTTTACAGGATTTTTCTAATCCTACATGCAAGATGAATTTCAAATTTTTCAGAATTTTTTCCTATGACTAAAATTGATATATCTTAACATCCGTACGGTCGGATGGTCGAAAAAATCATTTTAAAAATTAATCTTGTAAATCGGGAACGAGTCTGGTTGTCGGGAGGGGTAATTTTACAGGATTTTTCTAGTCCTAACATGCAAGATGGATTTCAAATTTTTTAATAATTTTTTTATGACTAAAATTGATATATCTTAACATCCGTTCGGTTGGATCATCGAAAAAATTATTTTAAAAATTAATCTTGTAAACTGGGAACGAGTTTCGTTGTTGGGAGGGGTAATTATACAGGATTTTTTTTAATCCTGAGATGCAATATGAATTTCAAATTTTATGACTAAAATTGATATATCTTAACATCCGTACGATTGGATCGTCAAAAAAATTATTTTAAAAATTAATCTTGTAAATTGGGAACGAGTCTCGTTGTCGGGAGAGGTATTTTTAACGGATATTTCTAATCATGACATGCAAGATGAATTTCAAAGTTTTTAATAATTCTTTCATATGACTAAAATTGATATATTTTAACATTCGTACGGTAGGATCGTCAAAAAAATTATTTTAAAAATTAATCTTGTAAATCGGGAATGAGTCTGGTTGTCGGGAGGGGTAATTTTACAGGATTTTTCTAATCGTGACATGCAAGATGGATTTCAAATTTTTTAATAATTTTTTCTTATGACTAAAATTGATATATCTTAACATCTGTACGGTTATATTGTCAAAAAAATCATTTTAAAAATTAATCTTCTAAATGGGGAACGAGTCTCGTTGTCGGGAACAGTAATTTTACAGCAGTTTTCGAATCCTGACATGCAAGATGGATTTTAAATTTTTTAATAATTTTTTCGTATGACTAAAATTTATATATCTTAACATCCGTACGGTCGGATGGTCAAAAAAATCATTTTAAAAATTAATCTTGTAAATCGGGAACGAGTCTCGTTGTCGGGAACGGTAATTTTACTGCATTTTTCTAATCCTGACATGCAAGATGGATTTCAAATTTTTTAATAATTTTTTCGTATGACTAAAATTTATATATATTAACATTCGTACGGTCGGATGGTCGAAAAAATCATTTGAAAAATTAATCTTGTAAATCGGGAACGAGTCTGGTTGTCGGGAGGGGTAATTTTAAAGGATTTTTCTAATCCTAACATGCAAGATGGATTTCAAATTTTTTAATAATTTTTTCATATGACTAAAATTGATATATCTTAAAATCAGTACGGTTGGATCGTAGAAAAAATTATTTAAAAAATTAATCTTGTAAATCGGGAACGAGTCTCGTTGTTGGGAGGGGTAATTTTATAGGATTTTTCTAATCCTGACATGCAAGATGTATTTCAAATTTTTTAATAATTTTTTCTTATGACTAAAATTGATATATCTTAACATCCGTATGGTTGGATTGTCGAAAAAATCATTTTAAAAATAAATCTAATAAATCGGGAAGGAGTCTGGTTGTCGGGAGGGGTAATTTTACAGGATTTTTCTAATCTTGACATGCAAGATGGATTTCAAATTTTTTAATAATTTTTTCTTATGACTAAAATTGATATATCTTAACATCCATACGGTTGGATCATCAAAAAAATCATTTTAAAAATTAATCTTGTAAATCGGGAACGAGTCTCGTTATTGGGAGGGGTAATTTTACAGGATTTTTTTAATCCTGAAATGCAAGATGTATTTCAAATTTTTTAATAATTTTTTCTTATGACTAAAATTGATATATCTTAACATCCGTACGGTTGGATCGACGAAAAACTCATTTTAAAAATTTATCTTGTAAATCGGGAACGAGTCTCGTTGTTGGGAGGGGTAATTTTACAGGATTTTTCTAATCCTAACATGCAAGATGAATTTCAAATTTTTCAGAATTTTTTCCTATGACTAAAATTGATATATCTTAACATCCGTACGGTCGGATGGTCGAAAAAATCATTTTAAAAATTAATCTTGTAAACTGGGAACGAGTCTCGTTGTTGGGAGGGGTAATTATATAGAATTTTTTTTAATCCTGAGATGCAATATGAATTTCAAATTTTATGACTAAAATTGATATATCTTAACATCCGTACGGTTGGATCGTCAAAAAAATTATTTTAAAAATTAATCTTGTAAATTGGGAACGAGTCTCGTTGTCGGGAGAGGTATTTTTACTGGATACTTCTAATCCTGACATGCAAGATGAATTCCAAAATTTTTAATAATTCTTTCATATGACTAAAATTGATATATCTTAACATCCGTACGGTAGGATCGTCGAAAAAATTATTTTAAAAATTAATCTTGTAAATCGGGAACGAGTCTGGTTGTCGGGAGGGGTAATTTACAGGATTTTTCTAATCCTGACATGCAAGATGGATTTTAAAATTTTTAATAATTTTTTCTTATGACTAAAATTGATATATCTTAACATCCGTACGGTTAGATCGTCAAAAAAATCATTTTAAAAATTAATCTTGTAAATCGGGAACGAGTTTTGTTGTCGGGAACGGTAATTTTACAGCATTTTTCTAATCCTGACATGCAAGATGGATTTCAAATTTTTTAATAATTTTTTTGTATGACTAAAATTTATATATCTTAACATCCGTACGGTCGGATGGTCAAAAAAATCATTTTAAAAATTAATCTTGTAAATCGGGAAGGAGTCTGGTTGTCGGGAGGGGTAATTTTATAGGATTTTTCTAATCCTAACATGCAAGATGGATTTCAAATTTTTTAATAATTTTTTTATGACTAAAATTGATATATCTTAACATCCGTAGGGTTGGATCATCGAATAAATTATTTTAAAAATTAATCTTGTAAATTGGGAACGAGTCTCGTTGTCGGGAGAGGTACTTTTACCGGATATTTCTAATCCTGAGATGCAAGATGAATTTCAAAGTTTTTAATAATTTTTTCATATGACTAAAATTGATATATCTTAACATCCGTACGGTAGGATCGTCGAAAAACTTATTTTAAAAATTAATCTTGTAAATCGGGAACGAGTATCGTTGTTGGGAGGGGTAATTTTATTGGATTTTTCTAATCCTGACATGCAATATGTATTTCAAATTTTTTAATAATTTTTTCTTATGACTAAAATTGATATATCTTAACATCCGTATGGTTGGATCGTCGAAAAAATCATTTTAAAAATTAATCTTGTAAATCGGGAACGAGTCTCGTTGTCGGGAACGGTAATTTTACAACATTTTTCTAATCCTGACATGCAAGATGGATTTCAAATTTTTTAATAATTTTTTCGAATGACTAAAATTTATATATCTTAAAATCAGTACGGTCGGATGGTCAAAAAAATCATTTTAAAATTTAATCTTGTAAATCGGGAACGAGTCTAGTTGTCGGGAGGGGTAATTTTACAGGATTTTTCTAATCCTAACATGCAAGATGAATTTCAAATTTTTTAATAATTTTTTTTATGACTAAAATTGATATATCTTAATATCCGTAGGGTTGGATCATCAAAAAAATTAATATAAAAATTAATCTTGTAAATTGGGAACGAGTCTCGTTGTCGGGAGAGGTACTTTTACCGGATATTTCTAATCCTGACATGCAAGATGAATTTCAAAGTTTTTAATAATTTTTTCATATGACTAAAATTGATATATCTTAACATCCGTACGGTAGGATCGTCGAAAAACTTATTTTAAAAATTATTCTTGTAAATCGGGAACGAGTCTCGTTGTTGGGAGGGGTAATTTTATAGGATTTTTCTAATCCTGACATGTAAGATGTATTTCAAATTTTTTAATAATTTTTTCTTATGACTAAAATTGATATATCTTAACATCCGTATGGTTGGATCGTCGAAAAAATAATTTTAAAAATTAATCTTGTAAATCGGGAACGAGTCTCGTTGTCGGGAACGGTAATTTTACAGCATTTTTCTAATCCTGACATGCAAGATGGATTTCAAATTTTTTAATAATTTTTTCGAATGACTAAAATTTATATATCTTAACATCCGTACGGTCGGATGGTCAAAAAAATCATTTTAAAAATTAATCTTGTAAATCGGGAACGAGTCTGGTTGTCGGGAGGGGTAATTTTACAGGATTTTTCTAATCCTGACATGCAAGATGGATTTCAAATTTTTTAATAATTTTTTCTTATGACTAAAATTGATATATCTTAACATCCGTACGGTTAGATCGTCAAAAAAATCATTTTAAAAATTAATCTTGTAAATCGGGAACGAGTCTCGTTGTCGGGAACGGTAATTTTACAGCATTTTTCTAATCCTGACATGCAAGATGGATTTCAAATTTTTTAATAATTTTTTCTTATGACTAAAATTGATATATCTTAACATCCGTACGGTTAGATCGTCAAAAAAATCATTTTAAAAATTAATCTTGTAAATCGGGAACGAGTCTCGTTGTCGGGAACGGTAATTTTACAGCATTTTTCTAATCCTGACATGCAAGATGGATTTCAAATTTTTTAATAATTTTTTCGTATGACTAAAATTTATATATCTTAACATATGTACGGTCGGATGGTCGAAAAAATCATTTTAAAAATTAATCTTGTAAATCGGGAACGAGTCTGGTTGTCGGGAGGGGTAATTTTACAGGATTTTTCTAATCCTAACATGCAAGATGGATTTCAAATTTTTTAATAATTTTTTTATGACTGAAATTGATATATCTTAACATCCGTACGGTTGGATTGTCGATTTTTTTTTAAAAAAAATTAATCTTGTAAATTGGGAACGAGTCTCTTTGTTGGGAGGGTTAATTTTACAGGATTTTTTTTTAATACTGAGATGCCAGATGAATTTCAAATTTTATGACTAAAATTGATATATCTTAACATCCGTACGGTTGGATCGTCGAAAAAAGTATTTTAAAAATTAATCTTGTAAATTGGGAACGAGTCTCGTTGTCGGGAGATGTACTTTTGCCAGATATTTCTAATCCTGACATGCAAGATGAATTTCAAAGTTTTTAATAATTCTTTCATATGACTAAAATTGATATATCTTAACATCCGTACGGTAGGATCGTTAAAAAAATTATTTTAAAAATTAATCTTGTAAATCGGAAACGAGTCTGGTTGTCGGGAGGGGTAATTTTACAGGATTTTTCTAATCCTGACATGCAAGATGAATTTCAAATTTTTTAATAATTTTTTCGTATGACTAAAATTTATATATCTTAACATTCGTACGGTCGGATGGTCGAAAAAATCATTTGAAAAATTTATCTTGTAAATCGGGAACGAGTCTGGTTGTCGGGAGGGGTAATTTTACAGGATTTTTCTAATCCTAACATGCAAGATGGATTTCAAATTTTTTAATAATTTTTTCATATGACTAAAATTGATATATCTTAAAATCCGTACGGTTGGATCGTAGAAAAAATTATTTTAAAAATTAATCTTGTAAATCGGGAACGAGTCTCGTTGTTGGGAGGGGTAATTTTATAGGATTTTTCTAATCCTGACATGCAAGATGTATTTCAAATTTTTTAATAATTTTTTCTTATGACTAAAATTGATATATCTTAACATCCGTATGGTTGGATCATTGAAAAAATCATTTTAAAAATTAATCTTGTAAATCGGGAAGGAGTCTGGTTGTCGGGAGGGGTAATTTTACAGAATTTTTCTAATCCTGACATGCAAGATGGATTTCAAATTTTTTAATAATTTTTTCTTATGACTAAAATTGATATATCTTAACATCCGTACGGTTGGATCATCAAAAAAATCATTTTAAAAATTAATCTTGTAAATCGGGAACGAGTCTCGTTATTGGGAGGGGTAATTTTACAGGATTTTTCTGATCCTGACATGCAAGATGTATTTCAAATTTTTTAATAATTTTTTCTTATGACTAAAATTGATATATCTTAACATCCGTACGGTTAGATCGTCGAAAAACTCATTTTAAAAATTTATCTTGTAAATCGGGAAGGAGTCTCGTTGTTGGGAGGGGTAATTTTATAGGATTTTTCTAATCCTGACATGCAAGATGTATTTCAAATTTTTTAATAATTTTTTCTTATGACTAAAATTGATATCTCTTAACATCCGTATGGTTGGATCGTCAAAAAAATCATTTTAAAAATTAATCTTGTAAATCGGGAACGAGTCTCGTTGTCGGGAACAGTAATTTTACAGTATTTTTCTAATCCTGACATGCTAGATGGATTTCAAATTTTTTAATAATTTTTTCGAATGACTAAAATTTATATATCTTAACATCCGTACGGTCAGATGGTCAAAAAAATCATTTTAAAAATTAATCTTGTAAATCGGGAACGACTCTGGTTGTCGGGAGGGGTAATTTTACAGGATTTTTCTCATCCTAACATGCAAGATGGATTTCAAATTTTTTAATAATTTTTTTATGACTAAAATTGATATATCTTAACATCCGTAGGGTTGGATCATCGAAAAAATTATTATAAAAATTAATCTTGTAAATTGGGAACGAGTCTCATTGTCGGGAGAGGTACTTTTACCGGATATTTCTAATCCTGACATGCAAGATGAATTTCAAAGTTTTTAATAATTTTTTCATATGACTAAAATTGATATATCTTAACATCCGTACGGTAGGATCGTCAAAAAACTTATTTTAAAAATTAATCTTGTAAATCGGGAACGAGTCTCGTTGTTGGGAGGGGTAATTTTATAGGATTTTTCTAATCCTGACATGCAAGATGTATTTCAAATTTTTTAATAATTTTTTCTTATGACTAAAATTGATATATCTTAACATCCGTATGGTTGGATCGTCGAAAAAATCATTTTAAAAATTAATCTTGTAAATCGGGAACGAGTCTCTTTGTCGGGAACGGTAATTTTACAGCATTTTTCTAATCCTGACATACAAGATGGATTTCAAATTTTTTAATAATTTTTTCGAATGACTAAAATTTATATATCTTAAAATCCGTACGGTCGGATGGTCAAAAAAATCATTTTAAAAATTAATCTTGTAAATCGGGAACGAGTCTGGTTGTCGGGAGGGGTAATTTTACAGGATTTTTCTAATCCTAACATGCAAGATGAATTTCAAATTTTTTAATAATTTTTTTATGACTAAAATTGATATATCTTAATATCCGTAGGGTTGGATCATCGAAAAAATTAATATAAAAATTAATCTTGTAAATTGGGAACGAGTCTCGTTGTCGGGAGGGGTACTTTTACCGGATATTTCTAATCCTGACATGCAAGATGAATTTCAAAGTTTTTAATAATTTTTTCATATGACTAAAATTGATATATCTTAACATCCGTACGGTAGGATCGTCGAAAAACTTATTTTAAAAATTAATCTTGTAAATCGGGAACGAGTCTCGTTGTTGGGAGGGGTAATTTTATAGGATTTTTCTAATCCTGACATGCAAGATGTATTTCAAATTTTTTAATAATTTTTTCTTATGACTAAAATTGATATATCTTAACATCCGTATGGTTGGATCGTCGAAAAAATCATTTTAAAAATTAATCTTGTAAATCGGGAACGAGTCTCGTTGTCGGGAACGGTAATTTTACAGCATTTTTCTAATCCTGACATGCAAGATGGATTTCAAATTTTTTAATAATTTTTTCGAATGACTAAAATTTATATATCTTAACATCCGTACGGTCAGATGGTCAAAAAAATCATTTTAAAAATTAATCTTGTAAATCGGGAACGAGTCTGGTTGTCGGGAGGGGTAATTTTACAGGATTTTTCTAATCCTGACATGCAAGATGGATTTCAAATTTTTTAATAATTTTTTCTTATGACTAAAATTGATATATCTTAACATCCGTACGGTTAGATCGTCAAAAGAATCATTTTAAAAATTAATCTTGTAAATCGGGAACGAGTCTCGTTGTCGGGAACGGTAATTTTATAGCATTTTTCTAATCCTGACATGCAAGATGGATTTCAAATTTTTTAATAATTTTTTCATATGACTAAAATTTATATATCTTAACATATGTACGGTCGGATGGTCGAAAAAATCATTTTAAAAATTAATCTTGTAAATCGGGAACGAGTCTGGTTGTCGGGAGAGGTAATTTTACAGGATTTTTCTAATCCTAACATGCAAGATGTATTTCAAATTTTTTAATAATTTTTTCTTATGACTAAAATTGATATATCTTAACATCCGTACGGTTAGATCGTCGAAAAACTCATTTTAAAAATTTATCTTGTAAATCGGGAAGGAGTCTCGTTGTTGGGAGGGGTAATTTTATAGGATTTTTCTAATCCTGACATGCAAGATGTATTTCAAATTTTTTAATAATTTTTTCTTATGACTAAAATTGATATCTCTTAACATCCGTATGGTTGGATCGTCAAAAAAATCATTTTAAAAATTAATCTTGTAAATCGGGAACGAGTCTCGTTGTCGGGAACAGTAATTTTACAGCATTTTTCTAATCCTGACATGCTAGATGGATTTCAAATTTTTTAATAATTTTTTCGAATGACTAAAATTTATATATCTTAACATCCGTACGGTCAGATGGTCAAAAAAATCATTTTAAAAATTAATCTTGTAAATCGGGAACGAGTCTGGTTGTCGGGAGGGGTAATTTTACAGGATTTTTCTCATCCTAACATGCAAGATGGATTTCAAATTTTTTAATAATTTTTTTATGACTAAAATTGATATATCTTAACATCCGTAGGGTTGGATCATCGAAAAAATTATTATAAAAATTAATCTTGTAAATTGGGAACGAGTCTCATTGTCGGGAGAGGTACTTTTACCGGATATTTCTAATACTGACATGCAAGATGAATTTCAAAGTTTTTAATAATTTTTTCATATGACTAAAATTGATATATCTTAACATCCGTACGGTAGGATCGTCGAAAAACTTATTTTAAAAATTAATCTTGTAAATCGGGAACGAGTCTCGTTGTTGGGAGGGGTAATTTTATAGGATTTTTCTAATCCTGACATGCAAGATGTATTTCAAATTTTTTACTAATTTTTTCTTATGACTAAAATTGATATCTCTTAACATCCGTATGGTTGGATCGTCGAAAAAATCATTTTAAAAATTAATCTTGTAAATCGGGAACGAGTCTCTTTGTCGGGAACGGTAATTTTACAGCATTTTTCTAATCCTGACATACAAGATGGATTTCAAATTTTTTAATAATTTTTTCGAATGACTAAAATTTATATATCTTAAAATCCGTACGGTCGGATGGTCAAAAAAATCATTTTAAAAATTAATCTTGTAAATCGGGAACGAGTCTGGTTGTCGGGAGGGGTAATTTTACAGGATTTTTCTAATCCTAACATGCAAGATGAATTTCAAATTTTTTAATAATTTTTTTATGACTAAAATTGATATATCTTAATATCCGTAGGGTTGGATCATCGAAAAAATTAATATAAAAATTAATCTTGTAAATTGGGAACGAGTCTCGTTGTCGGGAGGGGTACTTTTACCGGATATTTCTAATCCTGACATGCAAGATGAATTTCAAAGTTTTTAATAATTTTTTCATATGACTAAAATTGATATATCTTAACATCCGTACGGTAGGATCGTCGAAAAACTTATTTTAAAAATTAATCTTGTAAATCGGGAACGAGTCTCGTTGTTGGGAGGGGTAATTTTATAGGATTTTTCTAATCCTGACATGCAAGATGTATTTCAAATTTTTTAATAATTTTTTCTTATGACTAAAATTGATATATCTTAACATCCGTATGGTTGGATCGTCGAAAAAATCATTTTAAAAATTAATCTTGTAAATCGGGAACGAGTCTCGTTGTCGGGAACGGTAATTTTACAGCATTTTTCTAATCCTGACATGCAAGATGGATTTCAAATTTTTTAATAATTTTTTCGAATGACTAAAATTTATATATCTTAACATCCGTACGGTCAGATGGTCAAAAAAATCATTTTAAAAATTAATCTTGTAAATCGGGAACGAGTCTGGTTGTCGGGAGGGGTAATTTTACAGGATTTTTCTAATCCTGACATGCAAGATGGATTTCAAATTTTTTAATAATTTTTTCTTATGACTAAAATTGATATATCTTAACATCCGTACGGTTAGATCGTCAAAAGAATCATTTTAAAAATTAATCTTGTAAATCGGGAACGAGTCTCGTTGTCGGGAACGGTAATTTTATAGCATTTTTCTAATCCTGACATGCAAGATGGATTTCAAATTTTTTAATAATTTTTTCATATGACTAAAATTTATATATCTTAACATATGTACGGTCGGATGGTCGAAAAAATCATTTTAAAAATTAATCTTGTAAATCGGGAACGAGTCTGGTTGTCGGGAGAGGTAATTTTACAGGATTTTTCTAATCCTAACATGCAAGATGGATTTCAAATTTTTTAATAATTTTTTTATGACTGAAATTGATATATCTTAACATCCGTACGGTTGGATTGTCGAATTTTTTTTTAAAAAAATTAATCTTGTAAATTGGGAACGAGTCTCGTTGTTGGGAGGGTTAATTTTACAGGATTTTTTTTAATACTGAGATGCCAGATGAATTTCAAATTTTATGACTAAAATTGATATATCTTAACATCCGTACGGTTGGATCGTCGAAAAAAGTATTTTAAAAATTAATCTTGTAAATTGGGAACGAGTCTCGTTGTCGGGAGATGTACTTTTGCCAGATATTTCTAATCCTGACATGCAAGATGAATTTCAAAGTTTTTAATAATTCTTTCATATGACTAAAATTGATATATCTTAACATCCGTACGGTAGGATCGTTAAAAAAATTATTTTAAAAATTAATCTTGTAAATCGGAAATGAGTTTGGTTGTCGGGATGGGTAATTTTACAGGATTTTTCTAATCCTGACATGCAAGATGGATTTCAAATTTTTTAATAATTTTTTCGTATGACTAAAATTTATATATCTTAACATTCGTACGGTCGGATGGTCGAAAAAATCATTTGAAAAATTTATCTTGTAAATCGGGAACGAGTCTGGTTGTCGGGAGGGGTAATTTTACAGGATTTTTCCAATCCTAACATGCAAGATCGATTTCAAATTTTTTAATAATTTTTTCATATGACTAAAATTGATATATCTTAAAATCCGTACGGTTGGATCGTAGAAAAAATTATTTTAAAAATTAATCTTGTAAATCGGGAACGAGTCTCGTTGTTGGGAGGGGTAATTTTATAGGATTTTTCTAATCCTGACATGCAAGATGTATTTCAAATTTTTTAATAATTTTTTCTTATGACTAAAATTGATATATCTTAACATCCGTATGGTTGGATCATTGAAAAAATCATTTTAAAAATTAATCTTGTAAATCGGGAAGGAGTCTGGTTGTCGGGAGGGGTAATTTTACAGAATTATTCTAATCCTGACATGCAAGATGGATTTCAAATTTTTTAATAATTTTTTCTTATGACTAAAATTGATATATCTTAACATCCGTACGGTTAGATCATCAAAAAAATCATTTTAAAAATTAATCTTGTAAAACGGGAACGAGTCTCGTTATTGGGAGGGGTAATTTTACAGGATTTTTCTAATCCTGACATGCAAGATGTATTTCAAATTTTTTAATAATTTTTTCTTATGACTAAAATTGATATATCTTAACATCCGTACGGTTAGATCGTCGAAAAACTCATTTTAAAAATTTATCTTGTAAATCGGGAACGAGTCTCGTTGTTGGGAGGGGTAATTTTATAGGATTTTTCTAATCCTGACATGCAAGATGTATTTCAAATTTTTTAATAATTTTTTCTTATGAATAAAATTGATATCTCTTAACATCCGTATGGTTGGATCGTCGAAAAAATCATTTTAAAAATTAATCTTGTAAATCGGGAACGAGTCTCGTTGTCGGGAACAGTAATTTTACAGCATTTTTCTAATCCTGACATGCTAGATGGATTTCAAATTTTTTAATATTTTTTTTGAATGACTAATATTTATATATCTTAACATCCGTACGGTCGGATGGTCAAAAAAATCATTTTAAAAATTAATCTTGTAAATCGGGAACGAGTCTGGTTGTCGGGAGGAGTAATTTTACAGGATTTTTCTCATCCTAACATGCAAGATGGATTTAAAATTTTTTAATAATTTTTTTATGACTAAAATTGATATATCTTAACATCCGTAGGGTTGGATCATCGAAAAAATTATTATAAAAAATAATCTTGTAAATTGGGAACGAGTCTCGTTGTCGGGAGAGGTACTTTTACCGGATATTTCTAATCCTGACATGCAAGATGAATTTCAAAGTTTTTAATAATTTTTTCATATGACTAAAATTGATATATCTTAACATCCGTACGGTAGGATCGTCGAAAAACTTATTTTAAAAATTAATCTTGTAAATCGGGAACGAGTCTCGTTGTTGGGAGGGGTAATTTTATAGGATTTTTCTAATCCTGACATGCAAGATGTATTTCAAATTTTTTAATAATTTTTTCTTATGACTAAAATTGATATATCTTAACATCCGTATGGTTGGATCGTCGAAAAAATCATTTTAAAAATTAATCTTGTAAATCGGGAACGAGTCTCGTTATCGGGAACGGTAATTTTACAGCATTTTTCTAATCCTAACATGCAAGATGGATTTCAAATTTTTTAATAATTTTTTCGAATGACTAAAATTTATATATCTTAAAATCCGTACGGTCGGATGGTCAAAAAAATCATTTTAAAAATTAATCTTGTAAATCGGGAACGAGTCTGGTTGTCGGGAGGGGTAATTTTACAGGATTTTTCTAATCCTAACATGTAAGATGAATTTCAAATTTTTTAATAATTTTTTTATGACTAAAATTGATATATCTTAATATCCGTAGGGTTGGATCATCGAAAAAATTATTATAAAAATTAATCTTGTAAATTGGGAACGAGTCTCGTTGTCGGGAGAGGTACTTTTACCGGATATTTCTAATCCTGACATGCAAGATGAATTTCAAAGTTTTTAATAATTTTTTCATATGACTAAAATTGATATATCTTAACATCCGTACGGTAGGATCGTTGAAAAACTTATTTTAAAAATTAATCTTGTAAATCGGGAACGAGTCTCGTTGTTGGGAGGGGTAATTTTATAGGATTTTTCTAATCCTGACATGCAAGATGTATTTCAAATTTTTTAATAATTTTTTCTTATGACTAAAATTGATATATCTTAACATCCGTATGGTTGGATTGTCGAAAAAATCATTTTAAAAATTAATCTTGTAAATCGGGAACGAGTCTCGTTGTCGGGAACGGTAATTTTACAGCATTTTTCTAATCCTGACATGCAAGATGGATTTCAAATTTTTTAATAATTTTTTCGAATGACTAAAATTTATATATCTTAACATCCGTACGGTCAGATGGTCAAAAAAATCATTTAAAAAATTAATCTTGTAAATCGGGAACGAGTCTGGTTGTCGGGAGGAGTAATTTTACAGGATTTTTCTCATCCTAACATGCAAGATGGATTTAAAATTTTTTAATAATTTTTTTATGACTAAAATTGATATATCTTAACATCCGTAGGGTTGGATCATCGAAAAAATTATTATAAAAAATAATCTTGTAAATTGGGAACGAGTCTCGTTGTAGGGAGAGGTACTTTTACCGGATATTTCTAATCCTGACATGCAAGATGAATTTCAAAGTTTTTAATAATTTTTTCATATGACTAAAATTGATATATCTTAACATCCGTACGGTAGGATCGTCGAAAAACTTATTTTAAAAATTAATCTTGTAAATCGGGAACGAGTCTCGTTGTTGGGAGGGGTAATTTTATAGGATTTTTCTAATCCTGACATGCAAGATGTATTTCAAATTTTTTAATAATTTTTTCTTATGACTAAAATTGATATATCTTAACATCCGTATGGTTGGATCGTCGAAAAAATCATTTTAAAAATTAATCTTGTAAATCGGGAACGAGTCTCGTTATCGGGAACGGTAATTTTACAGCATTTTTCTAATCCTAACATGCAAGATGGATTTCAAATTTTTTAATAATTTTTTCGAATGACTAAAATTTATATATCTTAAAATCCGTACGGTCGGATGGTCAAAAAAATCATTTTAAAAATTAATCTTGTAAATCGGGAACGAGTCTGGTTGTCGGGAGGGGTAATTTTACAGGATTTTTCTAATCCTAACATGTAAGATGAATTTCAAATTTTTTAATAATTTTTTTATGACTAAAATTGATATATCTTAATATCCGTAGGGTTGGATCATCGAAAAAATTATTATAAAAATTAATCTTGTAAATTGGGAACGAGTCTCAGTTGTCGGGAGAGGTACTTTTACCGGATATTTCTAATCCTGACATGCAAGATGAATTTCAAAGTTTTTAATAATTTTTTCATATGACTAAAATTGATATATCTTAACATCCGTACGGTAGGATCGTTGAAAAACTTATTTTAAAAATTAATCTTGTAAATCGGGAACGAGTCTCGTTGTTGGGAGGGGTAATTTTATAGGATTTTTCTAATCCTGACATGCAAGATGTATTTCAAATTTTTTAATAATTTTTTCTTATGACTAAAATTGATATATCTTAACATCCGTATGGTTGGATTGTCGAAAAAATCATTTTAAAAATTAATCTTGTAAATCGGGAACGAGTCTCGTTGTCGGGAACGGTAATTTTACAGCATTTTTCTAATCCTGACATGCAAGATGGATTTCAAATTTTTTAATAATTTTTTCGAATGACTAAAATTTATATATCTTAACATCCGTACGGTCAGATGGTCAAAAAAATCATTTAAAAAATTAATCTTGTAAATCGGGAACGAGTCTGGTTGTCGGGAGGGGTAATTTTACAGGATTTTTCTAATCCTGACATGCAAGATGGATTTCAAATTTTTTAATAATTTTTTCTTATGACTAAAATTGATATATCTTAACATCCGTATGGTTAGATCGTCAAAAAAATCATTTTAAAAATTAATCTTGTAAATCGGGAACGAGTCTCGTTGTCGGGAACGGTAATTTTACAGCATTTTTCTAATCCTGACATGCAAGATGGATTTCAAATTTTTTAATAATTTTTTCGTATGACTAAAATTTATATATCTTAACATATGTACGGTCGGATGGTCGAAAAAATCATTTTAAAAATTAATCTTGTAAATCGGGAACGAGTCTGGTTGTCGGGAGAGGTAATTTTACAGGATTTTTCTAATCCTAACATGCAAGATGGATTTCAAATTTTTTAATAATTTTTTTATGACTGAAATTGATATATCTTAACATCCGTACGGTTGGATTGTCGAATTTTTTTTAAAAAAATTAATCTTGTAAATTGGGAACGAGTCTCGTTGTTGGGAGGGTTAATTTTACAGGATTTTTTTAATACTGAGATGCCAGATGAATTTCAAATTTTATGACTAAAATTGATATATCTTAACATCTGTATGGTTGGATCGTTGAAAAAATTATTTTAAAAATTAATCTTGTAAATTGGGAACGAGTCTCGTTGTCGGGAGATTTACTTTTTCCAGATATTTCTAATCCTGACATGCAAGATAAATTTCAAAGTTTTTAATAATTCTTTCATATGACTAAAATTGATATATCTTAACATCCGTACGGTAGGATCGTTAAAAAAATTATTTTAAAAATTAATCTTGTAAATCGGAAACGAGTCTGGTTGTCGGGAGGGGTAATTTTACAGGATTTTTCTAATCCTGACATGCAAGATGGATTTCAAATTTTTTAATAATTTTTTCTTATGACTAAAATTGATATATCTTAACATTCGTATGGTTAGATCGTCAAAAAAATCATTTTAAAAATTAATCTTGTAAATCGGGAACGAGTCTGGTTGTCGGGAGGGGTAATTTTACAGGATTTTTCTAATCCTAACATGTAAGATGAATTTCAAATTTTTTAATAATTTTTTTATGACTAAAATTGATATATCTTAATATCCGTAGGGTTGGATCATCGAAAAAATTATTATAAAAATTAATCTTGTAAATTGGGAACGAGTCTCGTTGTCGGGAGAGGTACTTTTACCGGATATTTCGAATCCTGACATGCAAGATGAATTTCAAAGTTTTTAATAATTTTTTCATATGACTAAAATTGATATATCTTAACATCCGTACAGTAGGATCGTTGAAAAACTTATTTTAAAAATTAATCTTGTAAATCGGGAACGAGTCTCGTTGTTGGGAGGGGTAATTTTATAGGATTTTTCTAATCCTGACATGCAAGATGTATTTCAAATTTTTTAATAATTTTTTCTTATGACTAAAATTGATATATCTTAACATCCGTATGGTTGGATTATCGAAAAAATCATTTTAAAAATTAATCTTGTAAATCGGGAACGAGTCTCGTTGTCGGGAACGGTAATTTTATAGCATTTTTCTAATCCTGACATGCAAGATGGATTTCAAATTTTTTAATAATTTTTTCGTATGACTAAAATTTATATATCTTAACATTCGTACGGTCGGATGGTCGAAAAAATCATTTGAAAAATTAATCTTGTAAATCGGGAACGAGTCTGGTTGTCGGGAGGGGTAATTTTACAGGATTTTTCTAATCTTAACATGCAAGATGGATTTCAAATTTTTTAATAATTTTTTCATATGACTAAAATTGATATATCTTAAAATCTGTACGGTTGGATCGTAGAAAAAATTATTTTAAAAATTAATCTTGTAAATCGGGAACGAGTCTCGTTGTTGGGAGGTGTAATTTTATAGGATTTTTCTAATCCTGACATGCAAGATGTATTTCAAATTTTTTAATGATTTTTTCTTATGACTAAAATTGATATATCTTAACATCCGTATGGTTGGATCTTCGAAAAAATCATTTTAAAAATTAATCTTGTAAATCGGGAAGGAGTCTGGTTGTCGGGAGGGGTAATTTTACAGGATTTTTCTAATCCTGACATGCAAGATGGATTTCAAATTATTTAATAATTTTTCTTATGACTAAAATTGATATATCTTAACATCCGTACGGTTGGATCATCAAACAAATCATTTTAAAAATTAATCTTGTAAATCGGGAACGAGTCTCGTTATTGGGAGGGGTAATTTTAAAGGATTTTTCTAATCCTGACATGCAAGATGTATTTCAAATTTTTTAATAATTTTTTCTTAAGACTAAAATTGATATATCTTAACATCCGTACGGTTGGATCGTCGAAAAACTCATTTTAAAAATTTATCTTGTAAATTGGGAACGAGTCTCGTTGTTGGGAGGGGTAATTTTACATGATTTTTCTAATCCTAACATGCAAGATAAATTCAAAATTTTCAGAATTTTTTCCTATGACTAAAATTGATATATCTTAACATCCGTACGGTCGGATGGTCGAAAAAATCATTTTAAAAATTAATCTTGTAAATCGGGAACGAGTCTGGTTTTCGGGAGGGGTCATTTTACAGGATTTTTCGAGTCCTAACATGCAAGATGGATTTCAAATTTTATAATAATTTTTTTATGACTAAAATTGATATATCTTAACATCCGTACGGTTGGATCGTCGAAAAAATTTTAAAAATTAATCTTGTAAACTGGGAACGAGTCTCGTTGTTAGGAGGGGTAATTATACAGGAATTTTTTTAATCCTGAGATGTAATATGAATTTCAAATTTTATGACTAAAATTGATATATCTTAACATCTGTACGGTTGGATCGTCAAAAAAATTATTTAAAAATTAATCTTGTAAATTGGGAACGAGTCTCGTTGTCGGGAGATGTATTTCTACCGGATATTTCTAATCCTGACATGCAAGATGGATTTCAAATTTTTTAATAATTTTTTCTTATGACTAAATTTGATATATCTTAACATCCGTACGGTTGGATCATCAAAAAAATCATTTTAAAAATTAATCTTGTAAATCGAGAACGAGTCTCGTTATTGGGAGGGGTAATTTTACAGGATTTTTCTAATCCTGACATGCAAGATGTATTTCAAATTTTTTAATAATTTTTTCTTTTGACTAAAATTGATATATCTTAACATCAGTACGGTTGGATCGTCGAAAAACTCATTTTAAAAATTTATCTTGTAAATCGGGAACGAGTCTCGTTGCTGGGAGGGGTAATTTTACAGGATTTTTCTAATCCTGACATGCAAGATGTATTTCAAATTTTTTAATAATTTTTTCCTATGACTAAAATTGATATATCTTAACATCCGTACGGTTGGATCATCGAAAAACTCATTTTAAAAATTTATCTTGTAAATCGGGAACGAGTCTCGTTGTTGGGAGGGGTAATTTTACAAGATTTTTTTTAATCCTGACATGCAAGATGAATTTCAAATTTTTTAATAATTTTTTATGACTAAAATTGATATATCTTAACATCCGTACGGTTGGATCGTCGAAAAAATTATTTTAAAAATTAATCTTTTAAATTAGGAATGAGTCTCGTTGTCGGGAGAGGTACTTTTACAGGATATTTCTAATCCTGACATGCAAGATGAATTTCAAAGTTTTTAATAATTTTTCCATATGACTAAAATTGATATATCTTAACATCCGTATGGTAGGATCATCGAAAAAATTATTCTAAAAATTAATCTTGTAAATCGGGAACGAGTCTCGTTGTTGGGAGGGGTATGTTTAAAGGATTTTTCTAATCCTGACATGCAAGATGTATTTCAAAATTTTTAATATTTTTTTCTTATGACTAAAATTGATATATCTTAACATCCGTATGGTTGGATCGTCGAAAAAATCATTTTAAAAATTAATCTTGTAAATCGGGAACGAGTCTGGTTGTTGGGAGGGGTAATTTTACAGGATTTTTCTAATCCTGACATGCAAGATGGATTTCAAATTTTTTAATAATTTTTTCTTATGACTAAAATTGATATATCTTAACATCCGTATGGTTAGATCGTCAAAAAAATCATTTTAAAAAATAATCTTAAAAATCGGGAACGAGTCTCGTTGTTGGGAGGGGTAATTTTACAGGATTTTTCTAATCTTGATATGCAAGATGTATTTCAAATTTTTTAATAATTTTCTCTTATGACTAAAATTGATATATCTTAACATCCGTACGGTTGGATCATCGAAAAAATCATTTTAAAAATTTATCTTGTAAATCAGGAAAGAGTCTGGTTGCCGGGAGTGGCAATTTTATAGGATTTTTCTAATTCTGACATTAAAGATGAATTTCAAATTTTTCATAATTTTTTCTTATGACTAAAATTGATATATCTTAACATTCGTACGGTTGGATCATGTAAAAAAATCATTTTAAAAATTAATCTTGTAATCGGGAACGAGTCTCGTTGTTGGGAGGGGTAATTTTACAGGATTTTTTTAATCCTGACATGCAAGATGAATTTCAAATTTTTTAATAATTTTTTTTATGACTAAAACTAATATATCTTCACATCCGTACGATTAGATCGTCGAAAAAATCATTTTAAAAATTAATTTTGTAAATTGGGAACGAGTCTCATTGTCTGGAGTGGTACTTTTACCGGATATTTCTAATCCTAACATGCAAGATGAATTTCAAAGTTTTTAATAATTTTTTCATATGACTAAAATTGATACATCTTAACATCCGTACGGTCGGATCATCGAAAAAATCATTTTAAAAATTAATCTAGTAAATCGGGAACGAGTCTCGTTGTTCGAACGGGTACTTTTACTGGATTTTTCTAATCTTGACGTGCAAGATGAATTTCAAAATTTTTAATAATTTTTTTATGACTAAAATTGATATATCTTAACATCCGTACAGTTGGATCATCAAAAAAATCATTTTAGAAATTAATCTTGTAAAATGGAAATCTTATTTTATAGTGTAATACTTTTACAATGGTTTCCTTGAAACACCATTGTGTAAAGATAAAATAAGAAAACACTTTTTTTATTATAAAATCGCTGTGTAAGCATATCAGCTTTTTTCAATCTAACGGCTAATATCTAATCTCATTTCAATCAAGGGCTGTCATTCATACACTTCAGCAATCATCTTCTTCATAATAATTCGAAATTCTAATTATTGTATTATTAAGTCTCACTTAATCATCCAATAACTTAATTTTGGATTTAATAATAAATTTGAATTTCCTATTTATTTAATTAATTAAGTGACACTTAATTAATAACAAATAATTTGAATTACATATATTTAATTTAAATCCGAATTTAAATTAAATAATCCTCCAATCATTCCTTGTGCGACCTTTAGGTTATTATTATGTTGGCAACAATTTTAAACCTAATTTAAAATCATAAATAATGAGCGGCATCTAGTAATACATCATTGTTACCCAAGTAATAATAACTAAATCGGTGATCGATTAAACCTTTTGTGTATAATGTACAATGTACTATAATCCTTTTAACCATATATTATAGATTAAACTTGAGGCATGTTATGTGTCATCTTCTTCATAATTTAATCCAGGTTTCCTTGATCAATGAGTAGACTATAACATCAAATTAAGATTTGAGCATGACCATGCATTTCATAGTCTAACTCAAACAAGAGGCTAATAATATCACTCCTAAAAAAGGAGGGTTAAATCCTTTCTAGATCATTCATATTTCTCATATAATTCATAATATACCCTATATACACTTTTATCATCACCCGGTCAACAGTAACTTTTAACGCAACCAAAGTATATTGATTCTCATATAGAAATATAATGATTTCAAGTCTAAGGACGAATACATCATTATCACTGTGAGAATTACTTATGACATAACAGACATGTAGAATGTCATATTGGGTCTTCGAGCACCATGTATATAATACATGTGCCTGTGTTTTTTGACTTTAGTATCACTATACCTATGATCAATGAGATGTGATCATCAGTCAACATTCACACTAGTCTTAATGCATTATTATTGTCTCTTAATAATAATACTCGACTAGGGATCTTTAGGAATATCAATACTATTCTCATAATCTTATTTTAAGTCACGTACTTAGAGATATAAAATTACATATCATATTCCAAGGACATTTATTAATCTAACATCTTATCACAGAAAATAAAGATATAATAAATTACTAAAGAATAATCCATATAATAAGAATTAATAATCCAAATGTTTCATAATATCAACATAATAGTGTTGTCTCTAGGGCACAAACACTAACAATCTCCCACTTGCACTAGAGACATAGAGCTTGCGCTCTTGTTTGAGGACAATCCTCAAGTTCCTCTGCCAGTCAAGGAAGTTTGTTCATGTCAGCTTGTCATTCTCAAGGACTGATCGCACAGAGAAGTTGGTTGAATTGATTTCCATTTGATATCTACAATGTTTAAAATGCATATGATAAATTAGTTTATAGAAGATTATTAAATTATGTTCAAGTTATTATTCATATATATTCAATATATATATCCCACTATTTTATCAAATTAATAGCCCTAACTATTAATTCGGAAAGAGTATCTTCTATATACTTTCTAGTGAGCCAAGATCCAAATTTTCACAACATTTTAGTTCAGCTTTGGCTTTACTCCTAAAACATGATTCAATAAGGTAGACAACATTTGTCAATATATCAACTATATAACTCTTGGATAGTTTAGTGGAACAATATTTATTCTGGTTTATCCAATAAATCTCACCAAACTCTATGCCTCTAAGTTCACAATCCTATTGTGGTAACTTAGTAAAATTAAAACCCAAAGGTCTAAAAAGTATCATATACTTCAACACGCCTTCCCACGATAGATGGGAGTACTTCGCTCTGGCGAACCTACTCCTTATCAATCTAGGGGTTAACGCGTTGGACATATTAGAAGGCATCTAAATAACTTAATATTAACATTAGGGTTTTGATAGTATTATAACGATCATGATCCCATCATAAAGAGATTCCCAATTTTTCCTTGAATAAAGTACTTCAAATCAATACTCGTCAATGGTTTTATTTCCAGGTAGTGGAGGAGTCACATCGGTCTCGCTTAAAACCCACAGCCTTACAAGTTCTATGAACTTGTTGTTGACAAAATCTCCCCATGTTGGAAATAAAGAAGATTCGTATTTCATTACGTGTTTCATAAACATTAGAATCTCATAATCGTTTGTAAATTTTAAAATCTTGAGTCGTTGCAGATTTTATCTTGTTTAGGCATGGCATGGGTGACGTATCTAATACATATATTCATGCATGATTAATCTAATTAAAGTATGCTTTATTAACTATTCTATACATACATTCATACATCAATATGTAAAGTGCAATAAAGTAAATGTGTTTGGTTATGGCCCCGACCTATGTGATCTTTATCAAACTCATGATAAAGATCAAGGTCAATCTAATATGGTGATAAAAATAAATACAACTACTTATTACATAAGTTTTCTTCTTTGTTTAGATTTCTTGTATGCCTCGTCTTCTTCTTTGAATCACCTCCATTGGATAGCCTTCTTGAGTCTTCAATTACATTACATGATTGAAAGTAAAACTAATCTAATGAACTTACAAGAATAACTCGAGTTATATTCGAGATTTATGATTACAAAGATTGACAACATGCAATTCGTATTTAAAACCAAAACCAAAACCATTACACTAAGGTCGAAAGGCCATAACCATCCACCATGCTCATACAACACATAAAAGCATGTTAAAACACATAATCCGATCTTAACATATCATATTATCCATGATCTAATCATAAAAAAAATATGACAAAAATCAGAAAAATCAGAATCAAATCAGAAAAACAAGAATCACTGTTTACGGGCAGTAAACGACGTGAAATGCCTTACAGACGAGTCACTGATAGCTTTTGCTATCAGTTTTGTTCAAACGCTCGTTTACTTATCCAATAGGGTATTCGTTTACGTAAATCAGACACCAGACCCAGATTTCAGCAAATCTGCAGCAGTTAATTCAGAATCCGTATCTAATATGATTCTCATAATTAGAACAAACATAAATCATGTATATATCAATATATATATACAGATTACATAATCATCTTATGATTATACAACTCACATGAATATCAAAAATTCAAAACCATACATATACAGACATATTATTTCAGTATCAAATCATGGTAAATCACGTACATGTTCATATATCGAAAATGGTTATACACATAAATGAATTAAAACTTTTCGCAAATAGCTCTGATGCCATTGAAGAGTTTTTCGGCACATAAACGCAACGGAAACGTAAATTTAAATCTAAAAAAAATATGAAACCTTCCGCAGGATGCATGCGAAAAATAATATTTAATTCGTAGTTCAGTATGTTTACCTTAAGAAACTTTACTTTAATGGAAAAATAGAGGTCTTGAATGATCACCACGTAGCCCATTGCTGGAACGATCTACGCCTTGAAGGTATCCACACGAATGATCGCCCGGAGGATGGGTGTGTACTAGCACATTTTTTAGGCCGCCTTCTTGCTCTCTCTATATCTCTTTAAGCTGCTAGGGTTTATGTTTTATCAAATAAAACATGTAACCCTAATTCTATTAGAAAAAGATATTGTATAGGCAAGAGCTAATGGGCCTCCAACCCAAAACTTAATTTTAGAGTTATTGTTATTATTAAATTCGAAATTCTAATTATTGTATTATTAAGTCTCACTTAATCATCCAATAACTTAATTTCAGATTTAATATTAAATTCGAGTTTCCTATTTATTTAATTAATTAAGTCACACTTAATTAATAACAAATAATTCGAATTACTTATATTTAATTTAAATCCGAATTTAAATTAAATAATCCTCCAAATATTCTTTGTGCGACCCTTTAGGTTATTATTACGTTGGCAACAATTTTAAATCTAATTTAAAATCATAAACAATGAGCGGTATCTAGTAATACATCATTGTTACCCAAGTAATAATAATTAAATCGGTGATCGATTAAACCTTTTGTGTATAATGTACAATGTCCTATAATCATTTTAACCATATATTATAGATTAAACTCGAGGCATGTTATGTGTCATCCTCTTCATAATTTAATCCAGGTTTCCTTGATCGATGAGTAGACTATAACTCAAATCAACATTTGAGCATGGCCATGCATTTCATAATCTAACTCAAACAAGAGGCCAATAATATCAATCCTAAAATAGGAGGGTTAAATCCTTTCTAGATCATTCATATTTCTCATATAATTCATAATATACCTAATATACACTTTTATCATCACCCGGTTAAAGGTAACTTTTAATGCAACCAAAGTATATTAATTCTCATATAGAAATATAATGATTTCAAGTCTAAGGACCAATACATCATTATCACTATGAGAATTACTTATGACACAGCAGACCTGTAGAATCTCACATTGGGTCTTCGAGCACCATGTATATAATACATGTGCCTGTGTTTTTGACTTTAGTATCACTATACCTATGATCAATGAGATGTGATCATCAGTCAATATTCACACTAGTCTTAATGCATTATTATTGTCCCTTAATAATAATACTGGACTAGGGATCTTTGGGAATATCGATACTATTCTCATAATATCATTTCTAAGTCACGTACTTAGAGATATAAATTACATATTATATTCCAAATACATTTATTAATCTAACATCTTATCGCATAAAATAAAGATATAATAAATTACTAAAGAATAATCCATATAATCAGAATTAATAATCCAAATGTTTCATAATATAAACATAATAGTGTTGTCTCTAGGGCACAAACACTAACACCACCAACTTCAGGAAAGAAAACTGCACATTTCGTAAATATTTTAAAAAATGAATAAATCAAATAATTTAGATTAATGACCAACTAGTGTCAATATAGTGGATATCAACCCAAACTTATTAGTTTAAAAACTGGGATAAATAAAATCTTCTATGAACTTGTCCAACATTGTTTCCAGACCAAAGTCATCTAGAACCGCACCATATGCATTCATTGTGTTTGGTCGCATAATTCGAAATTTTGTATCCCGAACCCAACGCTCAAAATGTTCTACCTATACAATCAGAACCTGATGAGAAAACATAAAAACTAAACTATAAAGCAATTGAAGAAGCATATCAGAGTTTGAACAACAGTTGATGGTACCTCATCTAGCAGCATTTCACAAAAACGCGGCTATAACATTTTGAATGCTAAAACCCCTGGAGAAGGTTCTGATATTATACTTCGATAAGCCTCCTCTGTGTTCTCACCGATTGCCTTTATAAATGAGGTCATAAAAAGGCTGCATGACTAATGTGATAAAGTTCACGATGCATAGGCTGCGAAAGAAATAAGGTTACTCTTAAAAAAAGGAACAGATAAAATTATCTGTAGAGTGTAGTCTGAATGATCTACAGACCAGCTTTTCTAGCTTAAACACTAGTTTTAAGTGTTAACAGTATTAACATAGGGTAGCATGTTTATAGAGTAGTGTTGCTTAGATAAAAATTGCAATTTACTTCAGAATCACATATACATATTATTTATACAACTTCATCCCCAGCCCCTTTTAAAACTCTTTAGGTCATATTCAATACAACCCTACCCCCCTCTCTTTGATATTTTAAACAGGGTTCAGCCCAAGCTTCTTACGATTACATAGATATGAAATTGTAACACCAATAAAAAACTGAAACAAGTGTAACTAATTAATTCTCTAGTACCACACAAGTAATACTGTCTAACAGTACTTAGCAAAATATCCGCATGATTATACCTGATAGTTGGACATAATTGTATCCTTGTATTCCTTGTTCTTTTTTATCCGTAAAATGGTAATACATGAACATCAAACCTTGATTGCTCAAAAGATGCAAGTATATAAATATTTCCAACAGAAAATCTAAATACTTCAGAATTAAAATCTGCCCAAAGAAATTAGACAAAACAATCTGGAAACCCTAATAAATAAATAAAGGACAGTAACAATCAAAATTGATAACAAAAATCCCTAAATTCATACGTATACATACATATATACATGTAATAATTGAAAACACGAGTATCTGAATAGAATCAAAGGGGAAGAGATAATTACCCTTTTACAACTCTGTATAATACCAACTCGAAAGAGGATAATTGAAGAAGAAGAAGAACGAGTAGTAGAAGAAGAGTTTGTAATTATTAAATTTAAGGTTTGAGGAGAACATATTCTTCTTAATTGGGGTTTGAGAAAAAGAGACGCCGGGAGAGAGGAAGACGGAGGAGGGAGAGAGGCACTTCAATAAACCCTAATGTGTGTCCCTCTTTTTCTTTGGGTTAAAATTTCAAACACCCACTTTCAATTTCCAGCTCCCGCCCCCAATTTCATCTCTTGGCCCAAATTTTAATCAAAATATATAGTCCGGTCCAACTATTTTTGTTGAAATTAAACTAATTAATTATCTTTTCTTTATATAAATATTATTTTTAATATTTCTTTCTGAAAAATGAAGAAATTAAAAATATATATAAATATTGTAAATAAATCCACCAATGACTTGTTCAGTTTTATAAAGCGCTCAATTTATCAATATATAAATTTGTAAATCACTACACTAATATTATTAACTTCTAAAAATAAATGAAATATATATTTCAATTATTTTTTCATTACTATATAAATAATTATTTTTTAGTTAAATCAAAAAAAACATCTTCATATATACACCATTTTGGTAACACATTGTAACTCTACCGCAACATCAAAAAAAGAGAGGTTACGATAGACATGTATTTAGAAGGCTAGTATTACACTTTTCTTTGCAATCCCGGGATGAAGGATTGTAGCATGAAATCTATGGTGTAGTGTGGTGAATCAAAATGTTTGATGTCAAAGGGGAGTGAAAATGCGTGGCTGTGGCACTCTAGATTGGGACACGTTAACTTCAAGGAAATGGAACTACTGTCAACAAATAATATGGTGCATGGGTTTGCCAAGGTTATATCTCCAGAAGCAGTGTGCTCTGTTTGTTTGATGTCTAAACGGGTTTGAAATTCGTTTCCCTCTAAGTAAAAATATTCTGCCAGCAAAGTGTTGGAACTTGTTCACGGTAACATATGCGGACCCATAACGCCATCTACTCACTCAGGTAATCGATACTTTATGCTTCTTATTGATGACTACTCTCAAATTATGTGGGCATATTTGTTAAAGGGTAATGATGAGGCGTTTGAAGCATTTAAAAAATTCAAGGCCAAAGTTGAAAGTGGGTCTGAAAGGAAAATAAGAGTTTTTAGAATTGATCGTGGGGGGGATTTAATTCAAGGGAGTTTGTTGAGTTGAGTCGTGGTTAGTCGAGATGTGGTTTTCGAAGAGAATGCAGCGTGGCCTTGGGAAAAACACGATGAATAAGAGAATTTGCAACAAGGAAAACTTATCATTTTGGGTCAACAAGTGGAGGAGGAAATAACCCAGAATGAGGGTGATGATGTTGACAGCCCTATTATGTCAGTTCAACGAGATGTGCAAAGAATTGAAGATGAAAACATAGACGGGAGCACTGAGCCAAAGAATTATCGAAGTATTGCAAAAATTTATGATAGTACAGAACCAGTTGAATTGCAAGAGGAGCTGCTACTTAAGGGGGTGAAAGAACCTGTTAATTTCAGTCAGGAAAACCAAAAAAATACTGGAGACAAGACATAAAAGTCGATATTGAAGCGATTGAAAAGAATGGGACATGGAAGTTAACTGATCTTCCCAAGGGACAAAAAGTCATTGGGATTAAGTGGATTTTAAATTAAAACGGGATGTTAGTGGTAATGTTGTGAAGCACGAGGTGTCACACGCCAAACCAATACACACACACTAAATAAATGTGAACTATAATTATATTACAAACTTATAAGTCTAGAAGATAATAATAATATAATTACAGACCAGACCAAAACAATAGCAATCCCGAGACCTTAACAAGTTCAGAGTTTGGAACAGATCTTCTAACTAATACCGCAATTACATGATGGTCTTCACCCTGCCTATCGGTTGACTTACGGGCGGTCTGCTTGGTACGAACCATGATTTCTAGCTGTAGAACATGATTAAATACAAGAGAATGAGCTAATACGCTCAGCAAGTACTAACAGTTCTATTGTACAATGCATTATATCAAAATCACGGGTTCATGATTCAAGAGGCTATAGATGCTTGAAAAGATGACAATAAGAAACATGAGATATAATATAAGGACATGGTAGAATCATAGCAATCGAAACATGGCATATGGTATCATGGCATCAGGCAATATGTTATAACATAAGGACATGGTAGAGTCATAATAATCAAAACATGGCATATGGTATCATGGCATCGGGCAATATGTTATAATCAATCAATTATCAAATCATAAAAATAAATTTTAGGAGGTAAGTAACTTGCCTTTCAACAGTTCTAAGATTATTCGATCTTGACGGCACGAATCTTCCTCTTCGCTTCAGAACCTACACATAATATTAACCTTATTACTATTCACCATTTAACACCTTATAAACCTTTATGCTCCTAGACTCACTATTATCTTTATTATAACTATTATTACTCAAGAACTTATAATTATAAAGTATACACATAACTTAATCATATGCAATTCAAGTAATCCACATAGTCACATAATAGCATGGCATATACTACTTAGTTATTTAGACTATATTATCACTTAAACACCTAAGCACATAAGGAAGTAACACATAAGAACTATTATCGACCTTAACTTAAACCTAAAGATGATGTGCAAATCGGACACTTCACTTCTAAGTCCCAAATACAGCAAATAACACAAACGATTCCTAAGGCCAATCTAAGGTTGCTCTCGGGTTTCTTGGTGAATATGGGGTGTCTCCACCTTGGGACTTCACTCCGAACCACTTCCAACAGGTTGTTAAGACTCTAAAATAACTTCTAAAGTTGGTGAGACTCAAAGGCCTCACTCCTATAGGCTTACAAAAATCAATACTCACACTAAGGTTTCTGATAGCACCAGTTTGCACGTCCTGTGCTCCTTGGCCAAAATCTCAACTTCTAACAAAACCAATTCCCCTGGATTCTTAAGACCTAAACCTCACTCTCAGACTTCGTTTCAGGCCAAGGCCTCACCCATGCCTCTCTAGCCCTCTGCCCAAAGTCGACACTATCCAGCCTCCCTTGGAAACACTCTGCTCTATTTCTACACACACTCTGCCCCATACGTTTAGCCCAGGAGTGTGATCTAGGTTCTTTAGCCTGTGCAATGGCTCCATTATTATCGCTGTTTAGATCAATGACATCTGCGATCGATGGAACCACTCCCAAATTAGAAATGAACTTTTGAATCCAAACGGCCTCCTTAGCTGCTTCACAAGCTGTAATGTACTCAGCCTCCATTGTAGAATCAACTACTGTTTCTTGCTTTGAACTCTTCCAGCTTACAGCACCTCCGTTTAGACAAAACACAAAACCAGACTGTGATACAGTATCATCTCTATCTGTTTGGAAACTTGCATCGGTGTAACCTTTTACAACGAGTTTCTCTTCTCCTCCATACACCAAGAATTAATCTTTAGTTCTTTTCGGGTACTTAAGAATATTCTTAACTGCCATCCAGTGACCTTCACCCGGATTAGACTGGTATCTGCTCGTCATGCTCAAAGCATACGAGACATCTGGGCGAGTACATACCATTGCATACATGATAGATCCAATTGCTGAAGCATATGGAACTTTATTCATGTGGTCCTTCTCATCCAATGATTTCGGACACTGGTCCTTAGAGATCGTTATCCCTTGAGACACGGGGACATATCCCCTTTTTGCATTTTGCATTCTGAAACGATGCAAAACCTTATCAATATATGTGCTCTGACTTAGACCGATCATCCTTCTAGATCTTTCTCTACAGGTCCTCAGTCCTATAATGTAGGATGCCTCTCCAAAGTCTTTCATGGAGAAATTGCTCCCTAACCAAGTCTTAACAGCCTTTAGAGAAGGTATGTCATTCCCTATTAGTAGTATATCATCAACATATAGTACTATGAATGCCACATAGTGTTGGGTTCCGAAGGCATAAAACGCAGCGGATAAACGTAAATAAAACAAAAATTTCGAAACCCAAAACAGGATCCGTGTATAATTATGGGCAAATTATGGAGATAACGAATCATACCTTTCAAGAGCTTAACTTTCACGAACTCAACGGAGATCCTAGCTATCACGCTTTGTGTCTACCTCTCGGAGAAACACCTCTATGGTATCCACACGAGCACCTTCAAGAACGTCTCATAAACTTGACTACGGAATGGATGTACTAGCCTCCTTCTTGACGATCTGAATTGCCTCTACCTCTCTTTGCTGCTAGGGTTTTTTTCTTAAAAACGTACCAGCCTCTTTAACCTATCATTATCTACTTATAATGGCTGATTAAAAAGGCCCATAATAGCAAAGCCCAACCCTAGTAGGTATTGGATTAAATAATAAAAACGAATTTTTATTATTTAATTAATAACTAAGTCATACTTAATTATTATGGGCAAAAACATTCCTTTTAACTCGAATTTATATTATCTCAATTAAGTCTTACTTAATTATAATAAAATTCAAATAATCATCAATTAATTTAAATCTATAATTTAAATTAACTATTCCATTAAGTGCTCTATTTGTGCGACCCTATAGGCTATTATTTAATTAACAATAATTTTATTCTCTAATAAAATTATAAACAATGAGCGGTATCTAGTAATACATCATTGTTACCCAATTAAACAATAATTAAATCGTGATTAGATAAAACCTTTCGTGATTAATATTTTTTGTGTAATATAATCCCTTTAACCATACATATTATAGATTAAACTCGAGGCATGTATTTAGTCATCCTCTTCAACATTTAATCCGGGTTTACTTGATCCATGAGTAGATTATCGAGACAAATCATTATTTGAGCATGACCATGCTTTTATAATCTCACTCAATCAAGAGGCCAATAATATCTCTCCTAATTATAGGAGGGTTAAATCCTTTATCTATCATTCATGTTTCTCATACGACTCGTGATATACCCGATGTCCACTTTTATCATCACCCGATCAAAAGTAACTTTTAATGTAGTCAAAGTATATTAATCCTCGTATAGAAATATAATGATTTCAAGTCAAAGGATCGTTACACCATTATCACTGTGAGTATATCTTATGTCTTTATTAAACGTGAAGAATCTCACTGTGGGTCTGTCCAGTACCATGTACTCTCACATGTACCTATGTATTGACTTTAATATCCCCATACTTATAACCAATGAGATGTGGTTATCTTGTCAAACAACATACTAGTCTATCTATGTATTATTATTGTCCTATATAATAATACTCGACTAGGGACCTTTAAGAATATGATATATTATATAATCTCAAGTTCAAGTCATGTACTTAAACTATACAATTTGTACCATGATTCTAAGGACATTTATTATGCTACCAAAATATCGCAGTAATTAAGGTCATAATAAATACATTTATTGAATGATCAACTGATATAAAGATTATAAAAGAATAATGTATTGCCTCTAGGGCACCTACACTAACAATCTCCCACTTGCACTAGAGCCAATCACCCATATATCTAATACCCATGGAACTAGTGTGATCATCGTGCTTCTACTGCGACAAGCCTTTGGTCAGTGGGTCTGCAATGTTATCATTTGTGTGCACTTTACATATGTGTATATCACCCCTTTCATTAATCTCTCGAATAAGGTGAAATCTCCTGAGTTTATGTTTAGCCTGGGAGTTTGATCTAGGTTCCTTAGCCTGTGCAATCGCTCCATTATTATCGCAGTATAGATCAATGGGATCTGCGATCGATGGAACCACTCCCAAATCAGAAATGAACTTTCGAATCCAAACGGCCTCCTTAGCTGCTTCACAAGCTGCAATGTACTCAGCCTCCATTGTAGAATCAGCTACTGTTTCTTGCTTTGAACTCTTCCAGCTTACAGCACCTCCGTTTAGACAAAACACAAAACCAGACTGTGATACAGTATCATCTCTATCTGTTTGGAAACTTGCATCGGTGTAACCTTTTACAACGAGTTTCTATTCTCCTCCATACACCAAGAATGAATCTTTAGTTCTTTTCAGGTACTTAAGAATATTCTTAACTGCCGTCCAATGACCTTCACACGGATTAGACTGGTATTTGCTCGTCATGCTCAAAGCATACGAGACATCTGGGCGAGTACATACCATTGCATACATGATAGATCCAATTGCTGAAGCATATGGAACTTTATTCATGTGGTCCTTCTCATCCAATGATTTCGGACACTGGTCCTTAGAGATCGTTATCCCTTGAGATACGGGGACATATCCCCTTTTTGCATTTTGCATTCCAAAATGATGCAAAACCTTATCAATGTATGTGCTCTGACTTAGACTGATCATCCTTCTAGATCTTTCTCTATAGATCCTCATTCCTAGAATGTAGGATGCCTCTCCTAAGTCTTTAATGGAGAAATTGCTCCCTAAACAAGTCTTAACAGCCTTTAGAGAAGGTATGTCATTCCCCATTAGTAGTATATCATCAACATATAGTACTATGAATGCCACATTGCTCCCACTAACCTTCTTGTAAACACACGGTTCATCTTCGTTTTGAACAAAGCCATACTCTGTGACTATTTCATCAAAATGGATATTCCATCTCCTAGAGGATTGCTTCAATCCATAAATGGATCGACGCAATTTACATACCTTGCCAGCATTCCTTGGATCGACAAAACCCTCAGGTTGTGTCATGTACACATCCTCTTCAAGGCTTCCATTAAGGAAGGCTGTTTTGACATCCATTTTCCAAATTTCATAATCATGGAATGCTGCAATGGCAAGTAAAATCCTTATAGACTTGACCATAGCCACTGGTGAGAAAGTTTCATCATAGTCAATACCATGAATTTGTTTGAAACCTTTTGCAACTAGCCTAGATTTATAGGTCTGAACATTTCCATCCATGCCCTTTTTCTTCTTAAAAACCCATTTGCACCCTATGGGTTTTACCCCTTCAGGTGGATCAACCAAAGTCCATACTTGGTTTTCGTACATGGAATCTATCTCGGATTTCATGGCTTCAAGCCATCTCTTAGAGTCTGGACTGTTCATAGCATCTTGGTATGTGAGAGGCTCATTTTCATCTATGAGCATCAAATCACCACACTGAGTCATGAGAAATCCATATCTCTCTGGCTCATGGCGAAATCTACCAGATCTACGAACAACCTGTGTTTGTTGAGCATTATCATTATTCTGCTCTTGTTCCACTTCAGGTTCAATGCTATTTTGCGGTTCTCGATCTTCATCGAGATCTATAGTTCTCCCACTGTTTCTTTTGGAAACAAAATCTCTTTGCATGAAGACAGCATCTCGAGCAATAAACACTTTCTGCTCAGAAGGACTATAAAAATAATACGCTTTTGTTTCATTAAGGTATCCTACAAAAATGCACTCTTCGGATTTAGGTCCAAGCTTGTCAGATTCTTGACGTTTCACAAACGCCTTACATCCCCAAACTTTCATAAAGTTCATGCCTGACCGTTTCTCCTTCCATATCTCATATGGAGTCTTTTGAAACTTCTTAGTAGGAACACGGTTAAGTGTGAAAGCCGCTATTTCTAGAGCGTAACCCCAGAAACTAATTGGAAGATCTGCATGACTCATCATCGATCGCACCATGTCCAACAAGGTGCGATTTCTCCTCTCTGAAACTCCATTCCATTGAGGTGTTCCTGGCGGAGTGAGTTGTGATAAAATACCACACTCTTTCAAATACTCTCTAAATTCGGTGCTTAAGTATTCACCCCCACGATCGGATTGTAAGATCTTAATACTTGCATCTCCGCCAATTTGCTTCTCTACTTCAACCTTGTATTCTTTAAATTTTTCAAAAGAATCGGATTTGTTCTTCATAAGATATACATATCCATATCTACTGAAATCATCAGTAAATGTTATGAAGTAGTAGTAGCCTCCTCTAGCCATTACACGCATTGGGCCACATACATCACTATGTATTAGCTCCAGACTTTTAGTGGCCCTTTGACCCTTACCAGTGAAAGGGTCTTTAGTCATCTTACCAAGCAAACAAGATTCGCATTCTTGGTATGATTCAAAATCAAACTTATCCAAGTATCCATCCTTATGTAATTTGGATATGCGTTACTCATTTATGTGGCCTAGACGACAATGTCAGAGGTATGTTTGATTTGAGTCATTTATTTTAAGTCGTTTGTTTTCTATATTATAGACATGATTATCTAAATCAAGAATATATAAACCGTTAAATAAACGCGCAACACCATAGGTTAAATCATTCAAAGCAAAAGAGCAATTGTTGTTCTTTATTGTAAACGAAAAACCTTTCTTGTCCAAACAAGAAACAGAAATAATGTTTCTGTGAATCGCAGGCACGTAAAAACAGTCTTCTAGTTCTAAAACAAGCCCAGTGGGCATAGATAAATAATAAGTCCCTACAGCTAAAGCAGCAACTTTTGCTCCATTGCCTACTCTTAGGTCCACTTTTCCCTTAGCCAAAGTTCTACTTCTCTGCAGGCCCTGCACATTTATACATATGTGAGAAGCACATCCGGTATCAAATACCCAAGATGTAGAAATAGATAAATTGACTTCTATAACATAAATACCTGATCAAGAATTTTGAACTGCTTTCATTTTCTTCAGATCCTCCAAGTAAATTGGACATTTTCTCTTCTAGTGACCAGCTTTCTTACAGTAGTAACATTCACCCTTGGCCACACCACCTTTAGGCTTTAAAGCCTGTTTGGGACCTGACTTTGGCTTGGGTGTAGAATCAGATCCAATCTTCTTCTTACCCTTCCACTTGCCCTTCCCTTTGGCCTTACCTTTATTTCCCACCATCAGTATGGGAGCAGGTTCAGCTGTCTTCATGTGGGTCTCATATGTTCTCAACATATGCGACAATTCAATAGGTGTTTTGTCAAATTCATTCATATTGTAGTTCATAACAAACTGAGTGAATTTGTTGTTCAAAGAATTCATGATTAGGTCAATACCAGTTTCCGGACCAATCGGGAAACCCAAAGTTTCAAGGTACTCAATGTAACCAATCATCTTCAGAACATGTGGGCCAACTGGTTCACTCGCCTCTTGTTTGCAATTAAAAAGTGACTTACTCGTGTTGAACCTTTCTTGACGAGTTTGGCTTGCAAACATGCTTTGCAAGTGCTCATTGATAGTATATGCATCCATATGCACATGTTGTCTTTGAAGCTCAGCACTCATAGTTGCCAACATAAGACATGCAACATCATTTGCATCATTCTCATCCCTTGTGCGTGCTGCTCGTTCATCAGCAGTAGCACCCTCAGGAAGGGGGCCTGGAGGAGGAATATCAATGACATGAAGCTTGCGCTCCTGCCTGAGGACAATCCTCAAATTCCTCTTCCAGTCTAGGAAGTTGTTTCCTCCTGTCAGCTTGTCCTTCTCAAGGACTGAACGTACGGATAGTGTGTTTGTGTTGTTTTCCATTACTCAGTATTTACAATAATAAAAGCGCAAAATAAACATTAGATTGTCTGAATTAAAATTTTGTGTTCATATGATTATGATATATACATAATATATCTCCCACTATTTTTTTTATCAAATTCACAGTCCTAACTATTAATTCGGAAAGTATATCACATAAAATCTTTCTAGTGAGCCAAGATCCATATTTCGTCATGTTCTAAGTCAACCACTGGTATCCTTAAAACATGATTATTTAGGTAGACAATAGTTGTCCATTATATCATATATAATTCTTGGATAATTTGGTGAACAACAATTGATTTTATCTATCTAATAGATTTTTAACCAAACTCTATGCTTCTAAGTTCATAATAGTTGAATATAACCATTTATATTCACCTTATTATGATGACTCAGTTAAGTTAGACCCAATGATACAACGTTCGAATATAACGGTTTATATTCATCGCATTTCACCACGATAGATAAGAGTCCCCTGCCAGTGACAGGCAAGATGGATTTCAAATTTTTTAATAATTTTTTCTTATGACTAAAATTGATATATCTTAACATCCGTACAGTTGGTTCGTCAAAAAAATCATTTTAAAAATTAATCTTGTAAATCGGGAACGAGTCTAGTTGTCGGGAACAGTAATTTACAGCATTTTTCTAATCCTGACATGCAAGATGGATTTCAAATTTTTTAATAATTTTTTTGTATGACTAAAATTTATATATATTAAAATCCGTACGGTCGGATGGTCGAAAAAATCATTTTAAAAATTAATCTTGTAAATCGGGAACGAGTCTGGTTGTCGGGAGGGCTAATTTTACAGGATTTTTCTAATCCTAACATGCATGGTGGATTTCAAATTTTTTAATAATTTTTTCATATGACTAAAATTGATATATCTTAACATCCGTACGGTTGGATCGTAGAAAAAATTATTTTAAAAATTAATCTTGTAAATCGGGAACGAGTCTCGTTGTTGGGGGGGGGGTAATTTTATAGGATTTTTCTAATCCTGACATGCAAGATGTATTTCAAATGTTTTAATAATTTTTTCTTATGACTAAAATTGATATATCTTAACATCCGTATGGGTGGATCGTCGAAAAAATCATTTTAAAAATTAATCATGTAAATCGGGAACGAGTCTGGTTGTCGGGAGGGGTAATTTTACAGGATTTTTCTAATCCTGACATGCAAGATGGATTTCAATTTTTTAATAATTTTTTCTTATGACTAAAATTGATATATATTAACATCCGTACGGTTGGATCATCAAAAGAATCATTTTAAAAATTAATCTTGTAAATCGGGAATGAGTCTCGTTGTTGGGAGGGGTAATTTTACAAGATTTTTCTAATCCTCACCTGCAAAATATATTTCAAATTTTTTAATAATTTTTTCTTATGAATAAAATTGATATATCTTAACATCCGTACGGTTGGATCCTCGAAAAAGTCATTTTAAAAATTTATCTTGTAAATCGGGCACGAGTCTCGTTGTTGGGAGGGGCAATTTTACAGGATTTTTCTAATCCTGACATGCAAGATGAATTTCAAATTTTTCATAATTTTGTCTTATGACTAAAATTGATATATCTTAACATCCATATGGTTGGATCGTCCAAAAAATCATTTTAAAAATTAATCTTGTAAATAATTTTACAGGATTTTTTTAATCTTGACATGCAAGATGAATTTCAAATTTTTTAATAATTTTTTTATGAATAAAATTGATATACCTTAACATCTGTACGGTTGGATCGTCAAAAAACTTATTTTAAAAATTAATCTTGTAAATTGGGAACGAGTCTCGTTGTCGGGAGAGGTACTTTTACCGGATATTTCTAATCCTGACATGCAAGATGAATTTCAAAGTTTTTAATAATTTTTTAATATGACTAAAATTGATATATCTTAACATCCGTACGGTAGGATGGTAGAAAAAATTATTTTAAAAATTAATCTTGTAAATCGGGAACGAGTTTCGTTGTTAAGAGGGGTAATTTTATAGGATTTTTCTAATCCTGACATGCAAGATGTATTTCAATTTTTTTAATAATTTTTTCTTATGAATAAAATTGATATATCTTAACATCCGTATGGTTGGATCATTGAAAAAATCATTTTAAAAATTAATCTTCTAAATCGTGAACGAGTCTGGTTGTCGGGAGGGGTAATTTTACAGGATTTTTCTAATCCTAACATGCAAGGTGGATTTCAAATTTTTTAATAATTTTTTCATATGACTAAAATTGATATATCTTAACATCCGTACAGTTGGATCGTAGAAAAAATTATTTTAATAATTAATCTTGTAAATCGGGAACGAGTCTCGTTCTCGGGAGGGGTAATTTTATAGGATTTTTCTAATCCTGACATGCAAGATGTATTTCAAATTTTTTAATAATTTTTTCTTATGACTAAAATTGATATATCTTAACATCCGTACGGTTGGATCGTTGAAAAAATCATTTTAAAAATTAATCTTGTAAATCGGGAACGAGTCTCGTTGTTGGGATGAGTAATTTTACAGGATTTTTCTAATCCTGACATGCAAGATGAATTTCAAATTTTTCATAATTTTGTCTTATGACTAAAATTGACATATCTTAACATCTATATGGTTGGATCGTCCAAAAAATCATTTTAAAAATTAATCTTTTAAATAATTTTACAGGATTTATTTTAAAACTGACATGCAAGATGAATTTCAAATTTTTTATAATTTTTATATGAATAAAAATGATATACCTTAACATCTGTACGGTTGGATCGTCAAAAAACTTATTTTAAAAATTAATCTTGTAAATTGGGAACGAGTCTCGTTGTCGGGAGAGGTACTATTACCGAATATTTCTAATCCTGACATGCAATATGAATTTCAAAGTTTTTAATAATTTTTTAATATGACTAAAATTGATATATCTTAACATCCGTACGGTAGGATGGTAGAAAAAATTATTTTAAAAATTAATCTTGTAAATCGGGAACGAGTCTCGTTGTTGGGAGGGGTAATTTTACAGGATTTATCTAATCCTCACATGCAAGATGTATTTCAAATTTTTTAATAATTTTTTATTATGAATAAAATTGATATATCTTAACATCCGTATGGTTGGATCGTCGAAAAAATCATTTTAAAAATTAATCTTCTAAATCGTGAACGAGTCTGGTTGTTGGGAGGGGTAATTTTACAGGATTTTTCTAATCCTGACATGCAAGATGGATTTCAAATTTTTTAATAATTTTTTCTTATGACTAAAATTGATATATCTTAACATCCGTACAGTTAGATCGTCAAAAAAATCATTTTAAAAATTAATCTTGTAAATCGGGAACGAGTCTCGTTGTCGGGAACGGTAATTTTACAGCATTTTTCTAATCCTGACATGCAAGATGGATTTCAAATTTTTTAATAATTTTTTCGTATGACTAAAATTTATATATCTTAACATCTGTATGGTCGGATGGTCGAAATAATCATTTTAAAAATTAATCTTGTAAATCGGGAACGAGTCTGGTTGGCGGGAGGGGTAATTTTACAGGATTTTTCTAATCCTAACATGAAAGATGTATTTCAAATTTTTTAATAATTTTTTCTTATGACTAAAATTGATATATCTTAACATCCGTATGGTTGGATCGTCGAAAAAATCATTTTAAAAATTTATCTTGTAAATCGGGAACGAGTCTCGTTGTTGGGAGGGGTAATTTTACAGGATTTTTCTAATCCTGACATGCAAGATGAATTTCAAATTTTTCATAATTTTGTCTTATGACTAAAATTGATATATCTTAACATCCATATGGTTGGATCGTCCAAAAAATCATTTTAAAAATTAATCTTGTAAATAATTTTACATGATTTTTTTTAATCTTGACATGCAAGATGAATTTCAAATTTTTTAATAATTTTTTTATGAATAAAATTGATATACCTTAACATCTGTACGGTTGGATCGTCAAAAAACTTATTTTAAAAATTAATCTTGTAAATTGGGAACGAGTCTCGTTGTCGGGAGAGGTACTTTTACCGGATATTTCTAATCCTGACATGCAAGATGAATTTCAAAGTTTTTAATAATTTTTTAATATGACTAAAATTGATATATCTTAACATCCGTACGGTAGGATGGTAGAAAAAATTATTTTAAAAATTAATCTTGTAAATCGGGAACGAGTTTCGTTGTTAAGAGGGGTAATTTTATAGGATTTTTCTAATCCTGACATGCAAGATGTATTTCAATTTTTTTAATAATTTTTTCTTATGAATAAAATTGATATATCTTAACATCCGTATGGTTGGATAATTGAAAAAATCATTTTAAAAATTAATCTTCTAAATCGTGAACGAGTCTGGTTGTCGGGAGGGGTAATTTTACAGGATTTTTCTAATCCTAACATGCAAGGTGGATTTCAAATTTTTTAATAATTTTTTCATATGACTAAAATTGATATATCTTAACATCCGTACAGTTGGATCGTAGAAAAAATTATTTTAATAATTAATCTTGTAAATCGGGAACGAGTCTCGTTCTTGGGAGGGGTAATTTTATAGGATTTTTCTAATCCTGACATGCAAGATGTATTTCAAATTTTTTAATAATTTTTTCTTATGACTAAAATTGATATATCTTAACATCCGTATGGTTGGATCGTCGAAAAATTTATTTTAAAAATTAATCATGTAAATCGGGAATGAGTCTGGTTGTTGGGAGGGGTAATTTTACAGGATTTTTCTAATTCTGACATGCAAGATGGATTTCAAATTTTTTAATAATTTTTTATTATGACTAAAATTGATATATATTAACATCCGTACGGTTGGATCATCAAAAGAATCATATTAAAAATTAATCTTGTAAATCGGGAACGAGTCTCGTTGTTGGGAGGGGTAATTTTACAAGATTTTTCTAATTCTCACCTGCAAAATGTATTTCAAATTTTTTAATAATTTTTTCTTATGACTAAAATTGATATATCTTAACATCCGTACGGTTGGATCGTTGAAAAAATCATTTTAAAAATTAATCTTGTAAATCGGGAACGAGTCTCGTTGTTGGGATGAGTAATTTTACAGGATTTTTCTAATCCTGACATGCAAGATGAATTTCAAATTTTTCATAATTTTGTCTTATGACTAAAATTGACATATCTTAACATCTATATGGTTGGATCGTCCAAAAAATCATTTTAAAAATTAATCTTTTAAATAATTTTACAGGATTTATTTTAAAACTGACATGTAAGATGAATTTCAAATTTTTTATAATTTTTATATGAATAAAAATGATATACCTTAACATCTGTACGGTTGGATCGTCAAAAAACTTATTTTAAAAATTAATCTTGTAAATTGGGAACGAGTCTCGTTGTCGGGAGAGGTACTATTACCGGATATTTCTAATCCTGACATGCAAGATGAATTTCAAAGTTTTTAATAATTTTTTAATATGACTAAAATTGATATATCTTAACATCCGTACGGTAGGATGGTAGAAAAAATTATTTTAAAAATTAATCTTGTAAATCGGGAACGAGTCTCGTTGTTGGGAGGGGTAATTTTACAGGATTTATCTAATCCTCACATGCAAGATGTATTTCAAATTTTTTAATAATTTTTTATTATGAATAAAATTGATATATCTTAACATCCGTATGGTTGGATCGTCGAAAAAATCATTTTAAAAATTAATCTTCTAAATCGTGAACGAGTCTGGTTGTTGGGAGGGGTAATTTTACAGGATTTTTCTAATCCTGACATGCAAGATGGATTTCAAATTTTTTAATAATTTTTTCTTATGACTAAAATTGATATATCTTAACATCCGTACAGTTAGATCGTCAAAAAAATCATTTTAAAAATTAATCTTGTAAATCGGGAACGAGTCTCGTTGTCGGGACGGTAATTTTACAGCATTTTTCTAATCCTGACATGCAAGATGGATTTCAAATTTTTTAATAATTTTTTCGTATGACTAAAATTTATATATCTTAACATCTGTATGGTCGGATGGTCGAAATAATCATTTTAAAAATTAATCTTGTAAATCGGGAACGAGTCTGGTTGGCGGGAGGGGTAATTTTACAGGATTTTTCTAATCCTAACATGAAAGATGTATTTCAAATTTTTTAATAATTTTTTCTTATGACTAAAATTGATATATCTTAACATCCGTATGGTTGGATCGTCGAAAAAATCATTTTAAAAATTTATCTTGTAAATCGGGAACGAGTCTCGTTGTTGGGAGGGGTAATTTTACAGGATTTTTCTGATCCTGACATGCAAGATGAATTTCAAATTTTACATAATTTTTTCCTATGACTAAAAGTGATATATCTTAACATCCATATGGTTGGATCGTCTAAAAAATCATTTTAATAATTAATCTTGTAAATCGGGAACGAGTCTTGTTGTTGGGAGGGGTAATTTTACAGGATTTTTTTTAATCCTGACATGCAAGATGAATTTCAAATTTTTTAATAATTTTTTTACGACCAAAATTGATATATCTTAACATCCGTACGGTTGGATCGTCGAAAAAATTATTTTAAAAATTAATCTTGTAAATTGGGAACGAGTCTCGTTGTCGGGAGAGGTACTTTTACCGGATATTTCTAATCCTGACATGCAAGATGAATTTCAAAGTTTTTAATAATTTTTTCATATTACTAAAATTCATATATCTTAACATCCGTATGGTAGGATCGTCGAAAAAATTATTCTAAAAATTAATCTTGTAAATCGGGAACGAGTCTCGTTGTTGGGAGGGGTAATTTTATAGGATTTTTCTAATCCTGACATGCAAGATGTATTTCAAATTTTTTAATAATTTTTTCTTATGACTAAAATTGATATATCTTAACATCCGTAAGGTTGGATCGTAGAAAAAATCATTTTAAAAATTAATCTTGTAAATCGGGAACGAGTCTGGTTGTTGGGAAGGGTAATTTTACACGAATATTCTAATCCTGACATGCAAGATGGATTTCAAATTTTTTAATAATTTTTTCTTATGACTAAAATTGATATATCTTAACATCCGTACGGTTGGATCATCAAAAAAATCATTTTAAAAAATATTCTTTTAAATCGGGAACGAGTCTCGTTGTTGGGAGGGGTAATTTTACAGGATTTTTCTAATCCTAACATGCAAGATGTATTTCAAATTTTTTAATAATTTTTTATTATGATTGAAATTGATATATCTTAACATCTGTACGGTTGGATCATCGAAAAAATCATTTTAAAAATTTATCTTGTAAATCGGGAACGAGTCTCGTTGTTGGGAAGGGTAATTTTACAAGATTTTTCTAATCCTGACATGCAAGATGAATTTCAAATTTTTCATAATTTTGTCTTATGACTAAAATTGATATATCTTAACATCCGTATTGTTGGATCGTCTAAAAAATCAATTTAAAAATTAATCTTGTAAATCGGGAATGAGTCTCGTTGTTGGGAGGGGTAATTTTACAGGATTTTTTAATCCTGACATGCAAGATGAATTTCAAATTTTTTAATAATTTTTTTATGACTAAAATTGATATATCTTAACATCCGTACGGTTGGATCATCGAAAAAATTATTTTAAAAATTAATCTTATAAATAGGGAACGAGTCTCGTTGTCGGGAGAGGTACTTTTACCGGATATTTCTAATCCTGACATGCAAGATGAATTTCAAAGTTTTTAATTTTTTTTTCATATGACTAAAATTGATATATCTTAACATCCGTATGGTTGGATCTTCGAAAAAATTATTTTAATAATTAATCTTGTAAATCGGGAATGAGTCTCTTTGTTGGGAGGGGTAATTTTATAGGATTTTTCTAATCCTGACATGCAAGATGTATTTCAAATTTTTTAATAATTTTTTCTTATGACTAAAATTGATATATCTTAACATATATATGGGTGGATCATCGAAAAAATCATTTTAAAAATTAATCTTGTAAATCGTGAACGAGTCTGGTTGTCGAGAGGGGTAATTTTACAGGATTTTTCAAATCCTGACATGCAAGATGGATTTCAAATTTTTTAATAATTTTTTCTTATGACTAAAATTGATATATCTTAACATCCGTACCGTTGGATCATCAAAAAAATCATTTTAAAAATTAATCTTGTAAATCGGGAACGAGTCTCGTTTTTGGGAGGGGTAATTTTACAGGATTTATCTAATCCTGACATGCAAGATGTATTTCAAAATTTTTAATAAATTTTTATTATGACTAAAATTGATATATATTAACATCCGTACGGTTGGATCGTCGAAAAAATCATTTTAAAAATTTATCTTGTAAATCGGGAACGAGTCTCGTTGTTGGGAGGGGTAATTTTACAGGATTTTTCTAATCCTGACATGCAAGATGAATTTCAAATTTTTCATAACTTTTTCCTATGACCAAAATTGATATATCTTAATATCCGTATGGTTGAATCGTCTAAAAAATAATTTTAAAAATTAATCTTGTAAATCGGGAACGAGTCTCGTTGTTGGGAAGGGTAATTTTGCAGGATTTTTTTTAATCCTGACATGCAAGATGAATTTCAAATTTTTTAATAATTTTTTTATGACTAAAATTGATATATATTAACATCTGTATGGTTGGATCGTCGAAAAAATTATTTTAATAATTAATCTTGTAAATTGGGAACGAGTCTCGTTGTTGGGAGCGGTAATTTTAAAGGATTTTTCTAATCCTGACATGCAAGATGTATTTCTAATTTTTTAATAATTTTTTCTTATGACTAAAATTGATATATCTTAACATCCGTATGGTTGGATCATCGAAAAAATTATTTTAAAAATTAATCTTGTAAATCGGGACCGAGTCCGGTTGTCGGGAAGGGTAATTTTACAGGATTTTTCTAATCCTGACATGCAAGATGGATTTCAAATTTTTCAATAATTTTTTCTTATGACTAAAATCGATATATCTTAACATCCGTACGGTTAGATCGTCAAAAAAATTATTTTAAAAATTAATCTTGTAAATCGGGAACGAGTCTCGTTGTTGGGAGGGGTAATTTTACAGGATTTTTCTAATCCTGACATGCAAGATGTATTTCAAATTTTTTAATAATTTTTTCTTATGACTAAAATTGATATATCTTAACATCCATACGGTTGGATCATCGAAAAAATCATTTTAAAAATTTATCTTGTAAATCGGGAACGAGTCTGGTTGTCGGGAGGGGTAATTTTACAGGATTTTTCTAATCCTGACATGCAAGATGAATTTCAAATTTTTCATAATTTTTTCTTATGACTAAAATTGATATATCTTAACATCCGTATGGTTGGATCATCTAAAAAATCATTTTAAAAATTAATCTTGTAAATCGGGAACGAGTCTCGTTGTTGGGAGGGGTAATTTTACAGGATTTTTTTAATCCTGACATGCAAGATGAATTTTAAATTTTTTAATAATTTTTTTTATGACTAAAATTGATATATCTTAACATCCGTATGGTTGGATCGTCGAAAAAATTATTTTAAAAATTAATTTTGTAAATTGGGAATGAGTCTCATTGTGGGGAGAGGTACTTTTACTGGATATTTCTAATCCTGACATGCAAGATGAATTTTAAAGTTTTTAATAATTTTTTCATATGACTAAAATTGATATATCTTAACATCCGTACGGTCGGATCATCGAAAAAATCATTTTAAAAATTAAGCTAGTAAATCGGGAACGAGTCTCGTTGTTCGGACGGGTACTTTTACTGGATTTTTCTAATCTTGACGTGCAAGATGAATTTCAAATTTTTTAATAATTTTTTTATGACTAAAATTGATATATCTTAACATCCGTACGGTTGGATCATCGAAAAAATCATTTTAGAAATTAATCTTGTAAAACGGAAATCTTATTTTATAGTGTAATACTTTTACAATGGTTTCCTTGAAACACCATTGTGTAAAGATAAAATAAGAAAACACTTTTTTTATTATAAAATTATTGTGTAAGCATATCAGCTTTTTTCAATCTAAAGGCTAATATCTAATCTCATTTCAATCAAGGGCTGTCATTCAGACACTTCAGCAATCCGTGTAAAATGTTTACAACCTATCATGGGGTGCCACCTCATCAGGTGGTGCCCATTGAAATTATAAAATAACTATTTCAGACAACTGTTTTATTCCGTTGTATGAAGGTTTCTAAGACAACCTTTCTAAAAACTGTTGTGTGAATTACACAACGTAATATCTAAAACTTTGTAGGAGACCAACTAAGACAACACTTTTGTTTTAACATCAAACCGTTGTATAAGAATTCAGCTATTTTTCGATCTAACGGCCGATATCAAATCTCATATCAATGAAGGCCTCTCATTTCGCCACCTCAGCAATCCTTGTGAATGATTTACCACCTATCACGTGCTGCCACCTCAATACTTGGTACCCATTGAAATTCCTCAGACAACGGTTTCATTCTGTTGTTTGATGGTTTAGAGGAGAACCTTTCTAAAAAACCGTTGTCACAATTACACAATATAATGTCAAAACCGCTGTCTTATATCCCTATATGTTAACATAATAACAACGGTTGGTAATCGTTGTGTTAAAGATCTATAACAATACTATATTTAAAAAACTGTTGTCTGACTCGATGAGAGGATACAACTTGTACAACAGTTTAAAAAAGATGAATATCCGTTGTTTATTCTGGAGCTCACACAACTGTTTTCTCTATAACAACAATTCACCGTTGTATGAATTTTTAGGACGAGGGTTTTTTTTAACGGTTGTCTGTCAACCGTTCTCTGATTGCAAATTTCTTGTAGTGGTGTACTATCACGATCTTGAGGCCGCCTTCTTGCTCTCTCTCTATATCTCTTCAAGCTGCTAGGGTTTATGTTTTATCAAATAAAATGTGTAACCCTAATTCTATTAGAAAAAGATATTATATAGGCAAGAGCTAATGGGCCTCCAACCCTAAACTTAATTTTAGAGTTATTATTATTATTAAATTCGAAATTCTAATTATTATATTATTAAGTCTCACTTAATCATCCAATAACTTAATTTCGGATTTAATAATAAATTTGAATTTCTTATTTATTTAATTAATTAAGTCACACTTAATTAATAACAAATAATTCGAATTACTTATATTTAATTTAAATCCGAATTTAAATTAAATAATCCTCCAATCATTCTTTGTGCTACCTTTAGGTTATTATTATGTTGGCAACACTTTTAAATCTAATTTAAAATCATAAATAATGAGCGGCATCTAGTAATACATCATTGTTACCCAAGTAATAATAACTAAATTGGTGATCGATTAAACCTTTTGTGTATAATGTACAATGTACTATAATCCTTTTAACCATAGATTATAGATTAAACTTGAGGCATGTTATGTGTCATCTTCTTCATAATTTAATCCAGGTTTCCTTGGTCGATGAGTAGACTATAACATCAAATCAACATTTGAGCATGGCCATGCATTTCATAGTCTAACTCAAACAAGAGGCTAATAATATCACTCCTACAATAGGAGAGTTAAATCCTTTCTAGATCATTCATATTTCTCATATAATTCATAATATACCCTATACACACTTTTATCATCACCCGGTCAACGGTAACTTTTAACGCAACCAAAGTATATTGATTCTCATATAGAAATATAATGATTTCAAGTGTAAGGACGAATATATCATTATCACTGTGAGAATTACTTATGACATAACAGACATGTAGAATGTCACATTGGGTCTTCCAGCACCATGTAGATAATACCTGTGCCTGTGTTTTTTGACTTTAGTATCACTATACCTATGATCAATGAGATGTGATCATCAGTCAACATTCACACTAGTCTTAATGCATTATTATTGTCTCTTAATAATAATACTCGACTAGGGATCTTTAGGAATATCAATACTATTCTCATAATCTCATTTTAAGTCACGTACTTAGAGATATAAAATTACATATCATATTCCAAGGACATTTATTAATCTAACATCTTATCACAGAAAATAACGATATAATAAATTACTAAAGAATAATCCATATAATAAGAATTAATAATCCAAATGTTTCATAATATAAACATAATAGTGTTGTCTCTAGGGCACAAACACTAACAATCTCCCACTTGCACTAGAGACAATCACCCATGTATCTAATACCCATGGAACTAGTATGACCTTCGTGCTTTTACTGCGACAAAGCCTTAGTTAGTGGGTCTGCAACGTTATCATCAGTATGCACTCTACATATATGTATATCTCCTCTTTCATTAATCTCTCGAAGGAGGTGATATCTCCTAAGTATATTCTTTGCCCAGGAATGGGACCTTGGTTCTTTAGCCAGCGTGATGGCTCCATTATTATCACAGTAAAGATCAACTGGATCTGTGATTGATGGAACCACACCAAGTCCCATTATGAATTTCTGTGTCCAAACAGCCTCTTTGGCTGCTTCACTGGAAGCAATATAATCAGGTTCCATTGTAGAATCAGCTACTGTCTCTTGCTTTGAACTCTTCCAGCTTACAGCACCTCCATTAAGGCAAAACACAAAACCTGACTGAGATACTTAATCATCTTTATCTGTCTGAAAGTTAGCGTTAGTGTAACCCTTTACAACCAGCTTATCTTCTCCTCCATACACCAAGAATGAATCTTTAGTCCTTTTCAAGTACTTAAGAATATTCTTGACTGCTGTCCAGTGACCCTCGCTATGATTATACTGGTATCTGCTCGTCATGCTCAAGGCATACGAAACATCAGGTCGAGTACATATCATCGCATACATTATAGATCCAATTCCGGAAGCATATGAAACTTTGCTCATACGGCCCTTATCATCTAATGATTTAGGGTAGTTGTCTTTTGAGATCAATATCCCATGAGACATTGGGATATATCCTCTTTTTGCTTCTTGCATCCCGAAATGATGCAATACTTTATCAATGCATGTACTCTAACTTAGGACGATTAATTTCCTTGATCTATCTCTATAGATCTTGATCCCTAATATATAGGTAGCATCACCTAAGTCCTTTATCGAGAAACTATTTCCCAACCAAGTCTTAACAGCCTGTAGAGAAGGTATGTCATTCCCTATTAGTAATATGTCATCTACATATAGTACTAGGGATTGCCACGCGGCTTCCACTAATCTTCTTGTAAACACATGGTTCATCTTCATTTTGAATAAAGCCAAATTCTTTGACTGTTTCATGAAAATGACGATTCCATCTCCTTGAGGCTTGCTTCAATCCATGAATAGATCGAAGCAACTTACAGACCATCTTAGCAAACTTGGGATCGACAAAACCCTCAGGTTGTATCATGTATACATCCTCTTCAAGGCTCCCATTTAATAAAGCGGTTTTCATATCCATTTGCCAAATCTCATAGTCGTAGTAAGCAGCTATTGCTAGCAAAATCCTGATGGACTTGACCATAGCAACTAGTGAAAATGTCTCATCATAGTCTATACCATAAACTTGTTTGAAACCTTTTGCCACTAAGTCATGCTTTATAGGTCAGTACTTTACCATCCATGTCAGTTTTCTTCTTGAAAACCCACTTACACCCTATAGGTTTTACCCCTTCAGGTGGATCAACTAAAGTCCATACTTTATTTTGATACATGGATTCCAATTCAGATTTTATGGCCTCTAGCCATCTCTCGAAGTCTGGACTGTTCATAGCATCTTGGTAGGTAAGAGGCTCATCATTATCTATGAGCATTACATCATCATCTTGAGTCAAGAGAAATCCATAATATCTCTCTAGCTCATGACAAGCCCTACTAGATTTACGAACAACCTGTGTTTCCGGAGCATGAACATCTTGATATACTTCTTGCCCATTTTCCAACTCTGGTTCAATATTATTTTGTACAACTCGATCTTCATTGAGATCTATAGTCCTCCCACTAATTTTCTTTGAAAGTAACTCTCTTTCAATAAATACAACGGTTCGAGCAACAAACACATTGTTCTCGGTAGGATTATCGAAACTATACCCTTTAGTTTCTTCAGGATATCCCAAAAAATAACATTTATCCGATTTTGGTCCTAGCTTGTCAGACATCAAGCGTTTCACAAATGCTTCGCATCCCCATACTTTCATCAAAGACATGCTGTGATGTTTCTCAGTCCATATCTCATAAGGAGTCTTTTGAACCGATTTAGTTGGAACTCGGTTTAGTGTATATGCAGCCGTTTCTAGAGCATAACCCCATAAACTTATTGGAAGATCTGTTAGACTCATCATCGATCGCACCATGTCAAATAAGGTACGATTTCTCCTCTCAGAAATTCCATTCCATTGAGGCATTCCAGGAGGAATAAGTTGTGATACGATACCACACTCCCTCAAGAAACCTTTAAACTCGAGGCTTAAGTATTCTCCTCCACGATCTGATCGTAGAACTTTTATACTTTCCCCTGTTTGCTTTTCCACTTCAGCCTTGTATTCTTTGAACTTTTCAAAAGAATCGGATTTGTTATTAAAAAGATACACATATCCATATCTACTGAAGTCATCAGTAAAAGTAATGAAGTAGTAAAAGCCACCTCTTGCCATCGTACACATTGGACCACATACATCACTATGTATAAGTCCTAATCGTTCGGTGGCCCTTCACCTTGTCCGATAAAAGGAGCTTTAGCCATTTTTCCAATGAGACAAGATTTACATTCTTCGTATGATTCAAAATCAAACTTATCCAAGTAACCATCTTTATATAATTTGGAAATGCGTTTCTCATTTATGTGATCTAAACGACAATGCCAAAGATATGTTTGATTTGAGTCTTTCATCTTAATACGTTTATTATCATTATTTATGTTATAGAAAGGAGTATCTATATCAAGAACATATAAACCATTAAACAAACGTGTAATCCCGTAGGTAACATTATTGAATGAAACAGAACAACTATTCTTCTGAATCAAAAACGAAAAACCTTTCTTGTCCAAACAAGAAACTAAAATAATGTTTCTACAAATCGTAGGCACGTAAAAACAATTATCTAGTTGTAAAACAAGCCCAGTGGGCAACGATAAACGATAAGTCCCTACAGCTAAAGCAACAACCTTTGCTCCATTGCCAACTCGTAGGTCGACTTCTCCCTTCACCAATGTCCTACTTCCCTGCAGTTCCTGCACATTTATACAAATGTGAGAACCACATCCAGTATCTAATACCCAAGATGTAGAAGTACACAAATTGACTTCAATAACATAAATACCTAAATCAGGATCAGTAACAACAATCTTCTTCTTCTTCTTCAGATGCTCCAAATAAGCATGACAGTTCCTCTTCCAATGACCTGATTTCTTGCACTAGTGACAATCACCAACCTTTGGAACACCAACTTTAGGCTTCAAAGCCTTGGTCGGATCAAGTTTTGGATTGGAATTTGATTTAGATCCCATTTTCCTCTTGCCTTTCTATTTACCCTTTCCTTTGGCCTTCCTCTTATTCACCATCAACATGGGAGTAGGGGATGTCTTCTAAACGTTGGTCTCAGTAGTTTTAAACATAGCCAACAGTCCGGTGGGGTTCTTACCTATCTCGTTCATATTGTAATTCATCACAAATTGAGAATAAGTGATGTTTAAAGATTGCAAAATTAGGTCAATCTGGTGCTCCACAGCAATCGGGGCACCCAACTTGGCAAGGTACTCAATATACCCAATCATCCTTAGAACATGCAGTCCAACCGGATAACGTTCTCCCTGCTTAGATGCATGTAAAGATTTAAAAGTATCAAACCTCTCCTGACGAGCCTGTCCTTCAAACATACATTTAAAGTGCTCAATCATATCATAAGAATCCATATTCTCATGTTGTTTCTGAAGTTCAGCACTCATGTTCGCTAATATGAGACATTGAACATCCGTGTCATCATCGATATGTTTCGGATAAACATATGTTGAGCACGGGATGCTCCTTCAGTGCAGGGCGAGGGATATCTATGACATAGAGCTTGCGCTCTTGTTTGAGGACAATCCTCAAGTTCCTCTGCCAGTCAAGGAAGTTTGTTCATGTCAGCTTGTCCTTCTCAAGGACTGATCGTACAGAGAAGTTGTTTGAATTGATTGCCATTTGATATCTACAATGTTTAAAATGCATAAGATAAATTATTTTACAGAAGATTATTAAATTATGTTCAAGTTATTATTCATATATATTCAATATATATATATCCCACTATTTTATCAAATTAATAGCCCTAACTATTAATTCGGAAAGAGTATCTTCTATATACTTTCTAGTGAGCCAAGATCCAAATTTTCACAATATTTTAGTTCATCTTTGGCTTTACTCCTAAAACATGATTCAATAAGGTAGAAAACATTTGTCAATATATCAACTATATAACTCTTGGATAGTTTAGTGGAACAACATTTATTCTGGTTTATCCAATAAATCTCACCAAACTCTATGCCTCTAAGTTCATAATCCTATTGTGGTAACTTAGTTAAGTTAAAACCCAAAGGTCTAAAAAGTATCATATACTTCAACACGCCGTCCCACGATAGATGGGAGTACTTCGCTCTGGCGAACCTACTCCTTATCGATCTAGGGGTTAACGCGTTGGACATATTAGAAGGCATCTAAATAACTTAATATTAAAATTAGGGTTTTGATAGTATTATAACGATCATGATCCCATCATAAAGAGATTCCCAATTTTTCATTGAATAAAGTACTTCAAATCAATACTCGTCAATGGTTTGATTTCCAGGTAGTGGAGGAGTCACATCGGTCTCGCTTAAAACCCACAGCCTTACAAGTTCTATGAACTTGTTGTTAACAAAATCTCCCCATGTTGGAAATAAAGAAGATTCGTATTTTATTACGTGTTTCATAAACAAGAGAATCTCATAATCGTTTGTAAATTTTAAAATCTTGAGTCGTTACAGATTTTATCTTGTTTAGGCATGACATGGGTGACGTATCTAATACATACATTTATGCATGATTAATCTAATTAAAGTATGCTTTATTAACTATTCTATACATACATTCATACATCAATATGTAAAGTGCAATAAAGTAAATGTGTTTGGTTATGACCCCAACCTATGTGATCTTTATCAAACTCATGATAAAGATCAAGGTCAATCTAATATGGTGATGAAAATAAATACAACTACTTATTATATAAGTTTTCTTCTTTGTTTAGACTTCTTGTATGCCTCTTCTTCTTTGAATCACCTCCATTGGATAGCCTTCTTGAGTCTTCAATTACATTACATGATTGAAATTAAAACTAATCTAATGAACTTACAAGAATAACTCGAGTTATATTCGAGATTTATGATTACAAAGATTGACAACATGCAAGTCGTATTTAAAACCAAAACCAAAACCATTACACTAAGGTCGAAAGGCCATAATCATCCACCATGCTCATACAACACATAAAAGCATGTTAAAACACATAATCCGATCTTAACATATCATATTATCCATGATCTAATCATAAAAAAAATATGACAAAAATCAGAAAAATCAGAATCAAATCAGAAAAACAAGAATCACTGTTTACAGGCAGTAAATGACGTGAAATGCCTTACAGACGAGTCGTTGATAGCTTAAGCTATCAGTTTTGTTCAAACGCTCGTTTACCTATCGAATAGGGTATTCGTTTACGTAAATCGGACACCAGACCCAGATTTCAGCAAATCTGCAGCAGCCAATTCAGAATCCGTATCTAATATGATTCTCATAATTATAACAAACATAAAACATATATATATATCAATATATATACAGATTACATAATCATCTTATGATTATACAACTCACCTGAATATCAAAAATTCAAAACCACACATATACAAGCATATTATTTCAACATCAAATCATGGCAAATCACGTACATGTTCATATATCGAAAATGGTTAAATACATAAATGAATTAAATCTTTTCGCAAGTAGCTCTGGTGCCATTGAAGAGTTTTTCGGCACATAAACACAACGGAAACGTAAATTTAAATCTAATTCGTAGTTCAGTATGTTTACCTTAAGAAACTTTACGTTAATGGAAAAATAGAGGTCTTGAATGATCACCACTAGCCCATTGCTGGAACGATCTACGCCTTGAAGATATCTACACGAATGATCGCCCGGAGGATGGGTGTGTACTAGCACATTTTTTAGGCCGCCTTCTTGCTCTCTCTATATCTCTTCAAGCTGCTAGGGTTTATGTTTTATCAAATAAAACGGGTAACCCTAATTCTATTAGAAAAATATATTGTATAGGCAAGAGTTAATGGGCCTCCAACCCAAAACTTAATTTTAGAGTTATTATTATTATTAAATTTGAAATTCTAATTATTGTATTATTAAGTCTCACTTAATCATCCAATAACTTAATTTCGGATTTAATATTAAATTCGAGTTTCCTATTTATTTAATTAATTAAGTCACACTTAATTAATAACAAATAATTCAAATTAATTATATTTAATTTAAATCTGAATTTAAATTAAATAATCCTCCAAACATTCTTTGTGCGACCCTTTAGGTTATTATTACGTTGGCAATAATTTTAAATCTAATTTAAAATCATAAACAATGAGCGACATCTAGTAATACATCATTGTTACCCAAGTAATAATAATTAAATCGGTGATCGATTAAACCTTTTATGTATAATGTACAATGTACTATAATCATTTTAACCATATATTATAGATTAAACTCGAGGCATGTTATGTGTCATCCTCTTCATAATTTAATCCAGGTTTCCTTGATCGATCAGTAGACTATAACTCAAATCAATATTTGAGCATGGCCATGCATTTCATAATCTAACTCAAACAAGAGGCCAATAATATCAATCCTAAAATAGGAGGGTTAAATCCTTTCTAGATCATTCATATTTCTCATATAATTCATAATATACCCAATATACACTTTTATCATCACCCGGTCAAATGTAACTTTTAATGCAATCAAAGTATATTAGTTCTCATATAGAAATATAATGATTTCATGTCTAAGGACCAATACATCATTATCACTGTGAAAATTACTTATGACACAACAGACTTGTAGAATCTCACATTGGGTCTTCGAGCACTATGTATATAATACATGTGCCTGTGTTTTTGAATTTAGTATCACTATACCTATGATCAATGAGATGTGATCATCAGTCAATATTGACACTAGTCTTAATGCATTATTATTGTCCCTTAATAGTAATACTGGACTAGGGATCTTTGGGAATATCGATACTATTCTCATAATTTCATTTCTAAGTCACGTACTTAGAGATATAAAATTACATATCATATTCCAAATACATTTATTAATCTAACATCTTATCGCAGAAAATAAAGATATAATAAATTACTAAAGAATAATCCATATAATCAGAATTAATAACCCAAATGTTTCATAATATAAACATAATAGTGTTGTCTCTAGGGCACAAACACTAACACCACCAACTTCAGGAAAGAAAACTGCACATTTCGTAAATATTTTAAAAAATGAATAAAGCAAATAATTTAGATTAATGACCAACTAGTGTCAATATAGTGGATATCAACCCAAACTTATTAGTTTAAGAAATGGGACAAATAAAATCTTCTATGAACTTGTCCAATATTGTTTCCAGACCAAAGTCATCTAGAACCGTACCATATGCATTCATTGTGTTTGGTCGCATAATTCTGAATTTTGTATCCCGAACCCAACACTCAAAATGTTCTACCTATGCAATCAGAACCTGATGTGAAAACATAAAAACTAAACTATAAAGCAATTGAACAACAGTTGATGGTACCTCATCTAGCAGCATTTCACAAAAACGCGGCTATAACATTTTGAATGCTAAAACCCCTAAAGAAGGTTCTGATATTATACTTTGATAAGCCTCCTCTGTGTTCTCACCGATTGCCTTTATAAATGAGGTCACAAAAAGGCTGCATGACTAATGTGATAAAGTTCACGATGCATAGGCTGCGAAAGAAACAAGGTTACTCTTAAAAAAGGAACAGATAAAATTATCTATAGAGTGTAGTCTAAATGATCTACAGACCAGATTTTCTAGCTTAAACACTAGTTTTAAGTGTTAACAGAATTAACGTAGGGTAGCATGTTTATAGAGTAGTGTTGCTTAGATAAAATTTTTAATTTACTTCAGAATCACATATACATATTATTTATACAATTTCATCCCCAGCCCCTTTCAAAACTCTTCAGGTCATATTCAATACAACCCTACCCCCTCTCTTTGCTATTTTAAATAGGGTTGAGCCCAAGCTTCTTACGATTACATAGATATGAAATTGTAACACCAATAAAAAAACTGAAACAAGTGTAACTAATTAATTCTCTAGTACCACACAAGTACTACTGTCTAACAGTACTTAGCAAAATATCCGCATGATTATACCTGATAGTTGGACATGATTTTATCCTTGTATTCCTTGTTCTTTTTTATCCGTAAAATGGTAATACATGAACATCAAACCTTGATTGCTCAAAAGATGCAAGTATATAAATATTTCCAACAGAAAATCTAAATACTTTAGAATTAAAATGTGCCAAAAGAAATTAGACAAAACAATCTGGAAATCCTAATAAATAAATAAAGGACAGTAACAATTAAAATTGATAACAAAAATCCCTAAATTCATACGTATACATACATATATACATGTAATAATAGAAAACACGAGTATCTGAATAGAATCAAAGGGGAAGACATAATTACCCTTTTACAACTCTGTATAATACCAACTCGAAAGAGGATAATTGAAGAAGAAGAAGAACGAGTAGTAGAAGAAGAAGAGTTTGTAATTGTTAAATTTAAGGTTTGAGGAGAACATATTCTTCTTAATTGGGGTTTGAGAAAAAGAGACGCCGGGAGAGAGGAAGACGGAGGAGGGAGAGAGGCACTTCAATAAACCCTAATGTGCGTCCCTCTTTTTCTTTGGGTTAAAATTTCAAACACCCGCTTTCAATTTCCAGCTTCCGCCCCCAATTTCATCTCTTGCCCCAAATTTTAATCAAAATATATAGTCCGGTCCAACTATTTTTGTTGAAATTAAACTAATTAATTATCTTTTCTTTATATAAATATTATTTTTAATATTTCTTTCTGAAAAATGAAGAAATTAAAAATATATATAAATATTGTAAATAAATCCACCAATGACTTGTTCAGTTTTATAAAGCGCTCAATTTATCAATATATAATACTGTAAATCACTACACTAATATTATTAACTTCTAAAAATAAATGAAATATATATTTCAATTATTATTTCATTACTATATAAATAATTATTTTTTAGTTAAATCAAAAAAAACATCTTCATATATACACCATTTTGGTAACACATTGTAACTCTACCGCAACATAAAAAAAAGAGAGGTTACGATAGACATTTATTTATAAGGCTAGTATTACACTTTTCTTTGCAATCATGGGATGAAGGGTTGTAGCATGAAATCTATGGCGTAGTGTGGTGAATCAAAATGTTTGATGTCAAAGGGGAGTGAAAATGCGTGGCTGTGGCACTCTAGATTGGGACACGTTAACTTCAAGGAAATGAAACTATTGTCAACAAATAATATGGTGCATGGGTTTCCCAAGGTTATATCTCCAGAAGCGGTGTGCTCTGGTTGTTTGATGTCTTAACAGGTTCAAAATTCGTTTCCCTCTAAGTCAAAATATTCTGCCAACAAGGTGTTAGAGCTTGTTCACGGTGACATATGCGGACCCATAACGCCATCTACTCACTCAGGTAATCGATATTTTATGCTTCTTGTTGATGACTACTCTTGAATTATGTGGGCATATTTGTTAAAGGGTAATGATGAGGCATTTGAAGCATTTAAAAAATTCAAGGCCAAAGTTGAAAATGGGTCTGAAAGGAAAATAAGAGTTTTTAGAACTGATCGTGGGGGGGATTTAATTCAAGGGAGTTTGTTGAGTTGTTTGAAGAACATGGGATAGTCAGGAACTCTACGGCTCCATACACACCCCAACAAAATGGTTTGTTGGAGTGTAGGAATCATACCGTTGTGGAGATGGTCCGAAGTTATTTGAAACAGATGTGCATGCCTGCAAATTTCTACGGTGAAGCGGTTTGCCATGCTATATATGTGTTAAACAGACTTCCAACACATGCTCTATCAGGCGTGACTCCATATAAGACGTGGAAAATTGAGAAACCCAAGATTGGACATATTAAGGTTTTTTTGGCTGCAAGGCCTATATGAAAGTTCCAAATAATCTGACAAAGAAACTCGATGATCGTAGCAAATATATTGTGAACTTAGGTTAAGAGCCAGGCAGTAAGGCCTACAGATTGTATGATCCGGAAAGCAAGAGAGTCGTGGTTAGTCGAGATGTGGTTTTCGAAGAGAATGCAGCGTGGCCTTGGGAAAAACACGATGAATAAGAGAATTTGTAACAAGGAAAACTTATCGTTTTGGGTGAACAAGTGGAGGAGGAAATAACCCAGAATGAGGGTTATGATGTTGGCAGCCCTGTTATGTCAGTTCAACGAGATGTGCAAGGAATTGAAGATGAAAACATAGAGGGGAGCACTGAGCCAAAGAATTATCGAAGTATTGCAGAAATTTATGACAGTACAGAACCAGTTGAATTGCAAGAGGGACTGCTACTTAAGGGGTGGATGAACCTGTTAATTTTAGTCAGGCAAACCAAAATAATACTGGAGACAGGACATAAAAATCGATATTGAAGCGATTGAAAAGAATGGGACATGGAAGTTAACTGATCTTCCGAAGTGATAAAAAGTCATTGGGATTAAGTGGATTTTAAATTAAAACGGGATGTTAGTGGTAATATTGTGAAGCACGAGGTGTCACACGCCAAACCAATACACACACACTAAACAAATGTGAACTATAATTATATTACAAACTTATAAGTCCAGAAGATAATAATAATATGATTACAGACCAGACCAAAATAATAGCAATCCCGAGACCTGAACAAGTTCAGAGTTTGGAACAGCTCTTCTAACTAATACCGCAATTACATGATGGCGGATATTGCCTATATATATTCTACCTGCACCGTCAAATGGTCTTCACCCTGCCTACCGGTTGACTTACGGGCGGTCTGCTTGGTACGAACCATGATTTCTAGCTGTAGAACAGGATTAAATACAAGAGAGTGAGCTAATACGCTCAACAAGTACTAATAGTTCTATTGGATAATGCATTATATCAAAATTACGGGTTCATGATTCAAAAGGCTATAGATGCTTGAAAAGATGACAATAAGAAACATGAGATATAATATAAGGACATGGTAGAATCATAGCAATCGAAACATGGCATATGGTATAATGGCATCGGGCAATATGTTATAACATAAGGACATGGTAGAGTCATAATAATCAAAACATGGCATATGGTATCATGGCATCGGGCAACATGTTATAATCAATCAATTATCAAATCATAAAAATAATTTTAGGACGCTACAGATTACAGCCGGTGATCAGCCGCGAAGTAATAATGGGATCCCTAGGCTATATGTGAGCCTATCAATAAGTGTGAAAATGACTTGCGTCTAGTCCAATCCACTAAGTCAAGGGACTTGCGTGTAGTCCAATCCACTAAGTCAAGAAACATTTTTTTTATGATTTATATAGCATGGATGCCGGGAAAGATTTTGTATCAATTTAATGGAATTGTAACAAGAGAATATAAGTGTACAAATGAGGTTCGCTTTAGGGAATTTGGTAGAGAGTTTAGTATTCACGGGCTATTGGATAAGGAATGTTTTGAAGGTAAGGTACTAACAAGATTAAGAGTTATTAACGGAGGTATTTGAATTAAGTAATGACATGGTGATTATTACAACTTAAGCATTCACAAAAAAGCATATAGACTTGCATCAATTTTAAGCATAAGGAGGTAAGTAACTTGCCTTTCAACAGTTCTAAGATTATTCGATCTTGACGGCACGAATCTTCCTCTTCGCTTCAGAACCTACACATAATATTAACCTCATTACTATTCACCATTTAACACCTTATAAACCTATAAGCTCCTAGACTCACTATTATCTTTATTATAACTATTATTACTCAAGAACTTATAATTATAAAGTATACACTTAACTTAATCATATGCAATTCAAGTAATCCACATAGTCACATAATCACATAATAGCATGGCATATACTATTTAGTTATTTAGACTATATTATCACTTAAACACCTAAGCACATAAGCAAGTAACACATAAGAACTATTATCGACCTTAACTTAAACCTAAAGATGATGTGCAAATCGGACACTTCACTTCTAGGTCCCAAATACAGCAAATACCACTAACGATTCCTAAGGCCAATCTAAGGTTGCTCTCTGGTTTCTTGGATAATATGGGGTGTCTCCACCTTGGGACTTCACTCTGAACCACTTCCTACAGGTTGTTAAGACTCTAAAATAACTTTTAAAGTTGGTGAGACTCAAAGGCCTCACTCCTATAGGCTTACAAAAATCAATACTCACACTAAGGTTTTTGATAGCACCAGTTTGCACGTCCTGTGCTCCTTGGCCAAAATCTCAACTTTTAACAAAACCAATTCCCCTGGATTCTTAAGACCTAAACCTCACTCTCAAACTTCGTTTCAGGCCAAGGCCTCACCCGTGCCTCTCTAGCCCTCTGCCCAAAGTCGACACTATCCAGCCTCCCTCGGAAACACTCTGCTCTATTTCTACACACACTAAAATTCACTTTTCTCACTCAATTTTTAATTCTAATGGTTTTTTAAACTTCCTAAGGATACATTATACTTATATAAGCCAAGGCCCCGTGAAGGCCTAGCTCATGTCATGGTTATAATCGACTAAAGTTCAAGCTTACGCAATCCTGCCCTGTTCTGAGTTACTCTCGAAAATGTGTGTTTGCACCTACCTAATTGCAAGTGTTTCAACAAATCAAAGCCACTGGACTCAATTAAAACTCAATCCCTAGCTCCATAAAACTCAGGCCTTGAAAGACCTTACCAAAACTCACCTAAAACATGTTGGGTTCCGAGGAATAAAATGCAGCGGATAAACGTAAATAAAAAAAAAATTCGAAACCCAAAACAGGATCCATGTATAATTGTGGGCAGATTATGGAGATAACGAATCATACCTTTCAAGAGCTTAACTTTCACGAACTCAACGGAGATCCTAGCTATCACGCTTTAAGTCTACCTCTCGGAGAAACACCTCTATGGTATCCACACGAGCACCTCCAAGAACGTCTCACGAACTTGGCTACGGAATGGATGTACTAGCCTCCTTCTAGACGATCTGAATTGCCTCTGCCTCTCTTTGATGCTAGGGTTTTCTACAAAACTTACAAGCCTCTTTAACCTATTATTATATATTTATAATTGCCGATTAAAAAGGCCCATAACAGCAAAGCCCAACCCTAGTAGGTATTGGATTAAATAATAAAAACGAATTTCTATTATTTAATTAATAACTAAGTCATACTTAATTATTATGGGCAAAAACATTCCTTTTAATTCGAATTTATATTATCTCAATTAAGTCTTACTTAATTATATTAAAATTTGAATAATCATCAATTAATTTAAATCCATAATTTAAATTAACTATTCCATTAAGTGCTCTATTTATGCGACCCTATACGCTATTATTTTATTGGAAATAATTTTATTCTCTAATAAAATTATAAACAATGAGCGGTATCTAGTAATACATCATTGTTACCCAATTAAATAATAATTAAATCGTGATTAGATAAAACCTTTCGTGATTAATGTTTTTCGTGTAATATAATCCCTTTAACCATATATATTATAGATTAAACTCGAGGCATGTATTTAGTCATCCTCTTCAACATTTAATCCGGGTTTACTTGATGCATGAGTAGACTATCAAGACAAATCATTATTTGAGCATGGACATGCTTTTATAATCTCACTCAATCAAGAGGTCCATAATATCTCTCCTAATTATAGGAGGGTTAAATCCTTTATCTATCATTCATATTTCTCATACGACTCATAATATACCAGATGTCCACTTTTATCATCACCCGATCAAAAGTAACTTTTAATATAGTCAAAGTATATTAATCCTCGTATAGAAATATAATGATTTCAAGTCAAAGGATCGTTACACCATTATCACTGTGAGTCTTTCTTATGACTTTATTAAACATGAAGAATCTCACTGTGGGTCTATCCAGTACCATGTACTCTTACATGTGCCTATGTATTGACTTTAATATCCCCATACTTATAACCAATGAGATGTGGTTGTCTTGTCAAACAACATACTAGCCTATCTATGTATTATTATTGTCCTATATAATAATGCTCAACTAGGGACCTTTAAGAATATGATATATTATATAATCTCAAGTTCAAGACTATACAATGTGTATCATGATTCTAAGGACATTTATTATGCTAACAAAATATCGCAGTAATTAAGATCATAATAAATACATTTATTGAATGATCAACTGACATAAAGATTTAAAAGAATAATGTATTGCCTCTAGGGTACCTATACTAACAATCTCCCACTTGCACTAGAGCCAATCACCCATATATCTAATACCCATGGAACTAGTATGACCATCATGCTTCTGCTGCGAAAAGCCTTTGGTCAGTGGGTCTGCAATGTTATCATTTATGTGCACTTTATATATGTGTATATCACCCATTTCATTAATCTCTCGAATAAGGTGAAATCTCCCGAGTATATTTTTAGCCCGGGAGTGTGATCTAGGTTCTTTAGCCTGTGCAATGGCTCCATTATTATCGTTGTATAGATCAATGGGATCTGCGATCGATGGAACCACTCCCAAATCAGAAATGCACTTCCGAATCCAAATGGCCTCCTTAATTGCTTCACAAGCTCTAATGTACTCAGCCTCCATTGTAGAATCAGCTACTGTTTCCTGCTTTGAACTCTTCCAGCTTACAGCACCTCCGTTTAGACAAAACACAAAACCAAACTATGATACAGTATCATCTCTGTCTATTTGGAAACTTGCATCGGTGTAACCTTTTACAATGAGTTTCTCTTCTCCTCCATACACCAAGAATTAATCTTTAGTTCTTTTCAGGTACTTAAGAATATTCTTGACTGCCATCCAGTGACCTTCACCCGGATTAGACTGGTATCTGCTCGTCATGCTCAAAGCATACGAGACATCTGGGCGAGTACATACCATTGCATACATGATAGATCTAATTGCTGAAGCATATGGAACTTTATTCATGTGGTCCTTCTCATCCAATGATTTCGGACACTGGTCCTTAGAGATCGTTATCCCTTGAGACACGGGGAAATATCCCCTTTTTGCAATTTTGCATTCCAAAATGATGCAAAACCTTATCAATATATGTGCTCTGACTTAGACCGATCATCCTTCTAGATCTTTCTCTATAGGTTCTCATTACTAGAATGTAGGATGCCTCTCCAAAGTCTTTCATGGAGAAATTGCTCCCTAACCAAGTCTTAACAGCCTTTAGAGAAGGTATGTCATTCCCCATTAGTAGTATATCATCAACATATAGTACTATGAATGCCACATAGCTCCCACTAACCTTCTTGTAAACACATGGTTCATCTTCATTTTGAACAAAGCCATACTCTGTGACTATTTCATCAAAACGGATATTACATCTCCTAGAGGATTGCTTCAATCCATAAATGGATCGACGCAATTTAAATACCTTGCCAGCATTCCTTGGATCGATAAAACCCTCAGATTGTGTCATGTACACATCATCTTCAAGGCTTCCATTGAGGAAGGCTATTTTGACATCTATTTTCCAGATTTCATAATCATGGAATGCTACAATGGCAAGTAAAATCCTTATAGACTTGACCATAGCCACTGGTGAGAAAGTTTCATCATAATCAATACCATGAATTTGTTTGAAACCTTTTGCAACCAGCCTAGATTTATAGGTCTGAACATTTCCATACATGCCCTTTTTCTTCTTAAAAACCCATTTGCACCCTATGGGTTTTACCCCTTCAGGTGGATCAACCAAAGTTCATACTTAGTTTTTGTACATGGAATCTATCTCAGATTTCATGGCTTCAAGCCATCTCTTAGAGTCTGGACTATTCATAGCATCTTGGTATGTGAGAGGCTCATCTTCATCTATTAGCATCAAATCACCATACTATGTCATGAGAAATCCATATCTCTCTAGCTCATGGCGAATTCTACCAGATCTATGAACAACCAGTGTTTGTTGAGCATTATTATTATTCTGCTCTTGTTCCACTTCAGGTTTAATGCTATTTTTTGGTTCTCGATCTTCATCGAGATCTATAGTTCTCCCACTGTTTCTTTTGGAAACAAAATCTCTTTTCATGAAGATAGCATCTCGAGCAATAAACACTTTCTACTCAGAAGGACTATAAAAATAATACGCCTTTATTTCATTAGGGTATCCCACAAAAATGCACTCTTCGGATTTAGGTACAAGCTTGTCAGATTCTTGACGTTTCACAAACGCCTTACATCCCCAAACTTTCATAAAGTTCATGCCTAACCGTTTCTCCTTCCATATCTCATATGGAGTCTTTTGAACCTTCTTAGTAGGAACACGGTTAAGTGTAAAAGCCGCTGTTTCTAGAGCGTAACCCCAGAAACTAATTGGAAGATCTGCATGACTCATCATCGATCAGACCATGTCCAACAAGGTGCGATTTCTCCTCTCTGAAACTCCATTCCATTGAGGTGTTCCTGGTGGAGTGAGTTGTGATATAATACCACACTCTTTCGAATACTCTCTAAATTCGGTGCTTAAGTATTCACCCCCACGATCGGATCGTAAGATCTTAATACTTGCATCTCTGCCAATTTACTTCTCTACTTCAACCTTGTATTCTTTAAATTTTTCAAAAGAATCAGATTTGTTCTTCATAAGATATACATATCCATATCTACTAAAATCATCAGTAAATGTTATGAAGTAGTAGTAGCCTCCTCTAGCCATTACACGTATTGGGCCATATACATCACTATGTATTAGCTCCAGACGTTTAGTGGCCCTTTGACCCTTACCAGTAAAAGGGTCTTTAGTCATCTTACCAAGCAAACAAGATTCACATTCTTGGTATGATTCAAAATCAAACTTATCCAATTATCCATCCTTATGTAATTTGGATATGCGTTTCTCATTTATGTGGCCTAGACGATAATGCCAGAGGTATGTTTGCTTTGAGTCATTCATTTTAAGTCGTTTATTTTCTATATTATAGACATGATTATCTAAATCAAGAACATATAAACCATTAAATAAACGCGCAACACCATATGTTAAATCATTCAAAGCAAAAGAGTAATTGTTGTTCTTTATTGTAAACAAAAAAACCTTTCTTGTCCAAACAAGAAACGGAAATAATATTTCTGCGAATCGTAAGCACGTAAAAACAGTCTTCTAGTTCTAAAACAAGCCCAGAGGGCATAGATAAATAATAAGTCCCTACAGCTAAAGTAGCAACTTTTGCTCCATTTCCTACTCTTAGGTCCACTTCTCCCTTAGCCAAAGTCCTACTTCTCTGCAAGCCCTGCACATTTATACAAATGTGAGAAGCACATCCAGTATCAAATACCCAAGATGTAGAAATAGACAAATTCACTTCTATAACATAAATACCTGATCCAGAATTTTGAACTGCTTTCATTTTCTTCAGATCCTCCAAGTAAATTGGACATTTTCTCTTCCAGTGACCAGCTTTCTTACAGTAGTGACATTCACCCTTGCCCACACCACCTTTAGGCTTTAAAGCCTGTTTGGGACCTGACTTTGGCTTGGGTGTAGAATCAGATCTAATCTTCTTCTTACCCTTCCACTTGCCCTTCCCTTTGGCCTTACCTTTATTTCCCATCATCAGTATGGGAGCAGGTTCAGCTATCTTCATGTTGGTCTCATATGTTCTCAACATATGCAACAATTCAGTAGGTGTTTTGTCAAATTCATTCATATTGTAGTGTTATTCCCAGTGGACTAACAATGAGATTTACAAGAGGGGGGTTGAATGTAAATCTCAAAACTTTTTCAAGTTTTGAGTAGTTTCTAAGGCTAAGTGTTTTAGTGAGCAAATGTGTGTGAATGGCTTGAAGCTAATGCAGACATATATATATTCAAACACAAATGTAAAGAACACAAAGAACTTAAAAACTTTTCTGGTGGATTTGTTGTTTCACCAGAGATGTGTTATTTCAGAAAATCTGTGATTCAAAGAATTAAATCACAGCTGCTTCCTAGTATAAACTAGATGATTTTCTCTCTGGATTTTTCTAAACAGCTCTGGAAAATTCACATCTAATTACTAGCTGCTACTTGGTTTATATATCACCAAGTTTACAAGTGAAGACAAAACTGTAAAATACAATTAAAAAGGCTCTTCACATGTTTCTTCTTCATTTCTCTATCCAATGTAATTTAGGCTTAGCTGTTAATCTTTGAATACTTCCTTGTTTGCACCAGAATGGAAATGCTGCATTTTCTTGATTCCTCCTAGAGGCTTCCACATTCCAGTTTATCTCTGTCAACCTATGTGCCTCTGTCAACTTATGAATCGTCACTATCAACTGTGAATGAACTAAGCATCCGTTGAAACTTTCATCCGTTGATGCCTTATCCGTTGAGGCTTTATCCGTTGAAGCTTTATCCGTTGATGCATTATTAGTTGAAGTCTTTATCCGTTGAAGCACTTATCTGTTGATGGATATTATCCGTTGAAGCATTAGAGACATCTGTTGAAGCTTTGTTTCTTATCCGTTGAAGGTCTTCAATATCAGTTGATACTTCTTCACTTATACAAAATTACAAGGCATGAAATATTTACAATTAGCCCTCCTATTTGCATATCCACTAGTAGTCAACATGACTGATACTTTCCTACAACATCTAAGAATTACAACTTGAATCCAGAGAATGAAATGTGATACAATACTAAACTTATTACTATGTAAAGCTACTCCTTCAACGGATAGCCAATATGGTCTTATCCGTTGAGGCTACAAACACTAGATTTCTACTTAAGTGTTTTGTTTAACTTATCATCAAACTAATACATATATTCCTAACAATCTCCCCTATTTATGTCTACTAGAATTGTAGGCATAAATTTGTGTTTAGCTTGATGATAACAAAACACTTGACAAATATATTAACTGTAATAAAGCAGAAATTCAAAAGTGCTGCAAAAATGTGTATGCTGAGATCGAATTGAAGAATTACATTGTTTCCAAGGGTGCCCCTTTAGCCTGAGCAGATTAATTTCTTTTCCATTGATCCCTTATTTTCTTTCCTAGCCTCTTGTCATTCTCCTCTATTTGAAGTTAAAGTTGTCTGTTGAACTCAGCTTCATCTTCTTCATTGATGTCCAACTTAGATTGCATATCCTTGAGAGTTTCATTACTGGCAACCTTGAGCTGATCTTCGACTCTGAAAAATCTTCTGACTCCTTTGTTGTCTCTGAACTCCATCAACCAATGAGGTGATTTGTGAACTGTAATTCCTCTTTCTTGAATGAGTAATGTTCTAGGCAAGGCATTGGGCTCCCACCAAGTCTTTCTTATGTTGGCAATCTTGTTGAGAATCTTAGTCTTGGCAGTCCTGGTAAAGCCAGAATCCCTTTGTATGGCTGAGTAGACTCTAACCAAGGTAGAGTAGCCTTCATTCAGAATCATGTAGAGAGGCCAAGTTCTTTCCCCACATCCTTTGTATTTGAACACTAGTCTTTCTGGTAGCTGTCTGTAGGCAGATATTCCCCTTACTTCCTCCAGCTCATCTAGATAGAGTTCAATGTCTGAAAATTCTTTTATGTCACAAATGTGAACATAATCATCCTTAGAGGCTTGTGGCTTACGCTTAGGCTTCTGAGTGAATTTGATTGAGGTTTTAGAGGGTGTTGATTTGATTCTTCTTTTCTGCTTTTTTGATGGTGGAGAAGAGGTTAAGAAGGTGGGCAACTTGATGGTGTCCCAATCAATTGGTTCCTCCTTAGGAATGATTGTTTCACCATGAATGTTTATGAAGGGGTCAGGCACAATGGGTTCAGAAATAGAAGGTAGTGGTTTGGATTTTGATTGGGTTTCTTCAGTCTCATCTACCATCTTTCTCTTTGCATTGGCCTTCTTTCTGTTCCCTTTCTGCCATTCCACTCTTTCCTTACTTATTTCTTCCATATCATTATCAACCATGTCCCCCATACCTTCATCTTCACTTTTTTCTTCAATTTCTTTCTTTTCTTCAGCTTGACTTGACTTTAGCTGTTTTTCAAGCTTTGCTTGTGCTCTTTTGTCAGCCTTTAGCTTTTTGGCTTCTTCCTTCAACCTTCTGGTTTCTTCCCTCTTGGCTATTGAGAATTTGGGATGTCCTTGCATCACACAGATGCTCTTTCCCTCTCTAAAGATAATAGCCATGTTCCTCCTTACAACCACATCCATGGTCTCTTTGTGCTTTATGATACTTCCACCCAAAACCTTGTCTTCATCAGGTTTTGGAAGAGGAAAATCCACTTCTTTCATCTGAGCAAGGCTTAGAGGATTCTTTGTAGAGTCCTTATTGGATCTGTTGTTGGGCTTGAGAACCATAGGTTTAAGATTCTTGGAAGAAGTCTCTCCAACCTTATTCCTCCTTACTGGCTTGAGCTCCATAATAATTGGTTCCACCTTTGTGCTATGCTTCACAGATTATGATTTAGAAGTTGTAGAACCAAAAATTTGTTGCATCTTTTCATCAATTTTCCTCCTTTGCTCTTTGACTTGCAATTCAGCTGTTGCTATCTGGATTAGATCAATTCCATCAAGCTTTCCTTTGATTTGAATAGTTGGAGAAGTAGTGATGGCAGGAACTAGCACTTGAGATATTTGAACTGTTATTGATGGCTCTCCTTCCCCTTCCCTTTTATTCTCCCCCTTTTTGTTATCATCAAGGGTAGGGGTCAAACCTTGTATTTTGGCCAGCTGCATTAGTAGATTTGTCTGAGTTTGTTGATTCTGAAGAATGGTGACCATAGAGTCTTCAATGATCTGAACTCTGTCTTCCAACCTGGCCAGCCTCTTTTTAGCATTAGATGCCTTTCTCAGTCTCCCTACCAAATCTTGCATAATACCATAAGGCATGACAGAATCCAACTTCTCAGCATTGTAGGATTTCAGATCAGCAATGTCCTACTTGAGTTCATCCACACTTAGATTCTATTTGAAATGCTGCAACTGCCAGAGATGCAGAGAGTATAGATGAGCTTGAAGAATTGCCTTGGTACCAACATCTGTAGTCTCCTGAAGGGCCTTCTGAATAGTCATTACTTGCCTGACCAAAGTTACACCAAACTCTCCTGGTGTGGATGCCTTTGCCCATGCCCAATCAGGGAGATCTGGAACAGAACTTGGGCCTTCTTCCCCCCCTAAGTTCATGCTCTCATCCAAAGAATCAGATTCATCATCATTAGAATTTACTCCAAATTCTTCAGATGGCTCACCAGCTTGAGAAGGCAGCTTGTTAACAGCAGCTTTGTCTCTGAGAAGAGATTCTGAAGTGTGTACAATGTTTAAAGTCTGTTCTGCCTCCATATTGCCCTGAGCAGCCAACAATTGATAGGCTGGAACCGGGTGAGTAAAAGTGTCAGCATCCAAGAAAATGTTATCAATTACAGCTTTGTAATGTTGCTGAAATTGTCTTTCCTTTTCTGCATCATCCACTATCATTGACTCACTAGCAATGGCTGGATCCACCCTTATAGCTTCTGTACCTGCCTCTCTCTCGTTTTCTCTATGTTCTTGTATCAGGGGCTGCCCCTGGCTCACACACACCCTCAAACCCTCACCCTCACCTTCTAAGGTGGCACTCCCCTCACTCACTTTTGCCATGCTGGAAGAAATAGCATGCATATGGTGACTCTCAACCTCTCCTTTTGCCTGGGAGCAACCCAGCCTCTCACTCAAATTATCACTCCCTTCCCTCAAACCTAAAAGTGATTGTACAGTAACCATGTCCTCTACAGTTGGAATTGTTTCTGTTATATGTGTAGAGACCTTCAACGGATAGGGAGTATCCGTTGAAGTGGAAACTGATGGTATTAACGGATAACTGCTGTTAAGCTTATCCGTCGAAGAACAACCACTTGCCAACGGATGAGAGATATCCGTGGAAGAAGGAAAAGATGTAGATATAGAAAGTGACATAATTGTTGAATCTGTGTGAATTGATTTTAAGTGAGGTGACACAGATTCTTCAACTATATCTGAAAGAATTGGCTGATGATCCAACAAATCATCTAAAAGATGATGATCATCAGGTTTTGAGTGAGGCTCCTCCCTAAGTTTTAATGAGGGAGAATCAGGAATTGATGTGAATATCATATCCACATCCAGAGAGGGTGATGGAGAGTTTGATGATTGATGTGTTTCTATTATAAGAGAATGTGGCTGTGACTCCACATTTGCTGGAATCACATCAAGCTGAATTTGAGAAGGCAAAGATACAGGTGGATGAATCTGTGCTGTGTGTGCCCCTTGTATGGAAACTGTTGGGTTCCGAAGGCATAAAACGCAGTGGATAAACGTAAATAAAACAAAATTTTGAAACCCAAAACAGGATCCATGTATAATTATGGGCAGATTATGGAGATAACGAATCATACCTTTCAAGAGCTTAACTTTCACGAACTCAACGGAGATCTTAGCTATCACGCTTTGTGTCTACCTCTCGGAGAAACACCTCTATGGTATCCACACGAGCACCTTCAAGAACGTCTCACGAACTTGACTACGGAATGGATGTACTAGCCTCCTTCTTGACGATCTGAATTGCCTCTGCCTCTCTTTGCTGCTAGGGTTTTTTCTTAAAAAATATACAAGCCTCTTTAACCTATCATTATCTATTTATAATGGCTGATTAAAAAGGCCCATAATAGCAAAGCCCAACCCTAGTAGGTATTGGATTAAATAATAAAAACGAATTTCTATTATTTAATTAATAACTAAGTCATACTTAATTATTATGGGCAAAAACTTTCCTTTTAATTCGAATTTATATTATCTCAATTAAGTCTACTTAATTATAATAAAATTCAAATAATCATCAATTAATTTAAATCCATAATTTAAATTAACTATTCCATTAAGTGCTCTATTTGTGCGACCCTATAGGCTATTATTTAATTGACAATAATTTTATTCTCTAATAAAATTATAAACAATGGGCGGTATCTAGTAATACATCATTCTTACCCAATTAAACAATAATTAAAACATGATTAGATAAAACCTTTCATGATTAATGTTTTTTGTGTAATATAATCCCTTTAACCATACATATTATAGATTAAACTCGAGGCATGTATTTAGTCATCCTCTTCAACATTTAATCCGGGTTTACTTGATCCATGAGTAGATTATCGAGACAAATCATTATTTGAGCATGGCCATGCTTTTATAATCTCACTCAATCAAGAGGCCAATAATATCTCTCCTAATTATAGGAGGGTTAAATCCTTTATCTATCATTCATATTTCTCATACGACTCATGATATACCCGATGTCCACTTTTATCATCACCCAATCAAAAGTAACTTTTAATGTAGTCAAAGTATATTAATCCTCATATAGAAATATAATGATTTCAAGTCAAAGGATCGTTACACCATTATCACTGTGAGTCTTTCTTATGACTTTATTAAACATGAAGAATCTCACTGTGGGTCTGTCCAGTACCATGTACTCTCACATGTACCTATGTATTGACTTTAGTATCCCCATACTTATAACCAATGAGATGTGGTTATCTTGTTAAACAACATACTAGTCTATCTATGTATTATTATTGTCCTATATAATAATACTCGACTAGGGACCTTTAAGAATATGATATATTATATAATCTCAAGTTCAAGTCACGTACTTAAACTATACAATTTGTATCATGATTCTAAGGACATTTATTATGCTAACAAAATATCGCAGTAATTAAGGTCATAATAAATACATTTATTGAATGATCAACTGACATAAAGATTATAAAAGAATAATGTATTGCCTCTAGGGCACCTACACTAACAGAAACTAGGGTCTTGGCCTTCTTCTTCTTTGAATAGGCTTTGATTGGTGAATGTGTGGCTTCAGTGTCCCTCTCTCTTTTGTTCTATGTCCCTGGTTGGGGACTATTTTCAATAGTTGCACCCTTTTGGGAGGATGCAACTAGGGATGTGTTTGACTCCTTTTGAACCACCACAGTCTATTGAGAGACTGTGGCTTGGCTGGTTGGGGTACCACTCACCTTTCCCACCTTATCCTGGGGGGTTTCTTGATGTTCACCCCTCCCCTCACCACTCACACCCTGTTCACTCCCTTCAGGGTTTATGGTAGTTGTTACAACTGTTGTCTTTTAAGAAACAACAGAGGTGGTTTTTTTTGACTTGTGTTTTGAAATTTTAGTTTTGGTGGCTTTGGTAGGAACCTGTTTGGACAAAGACACAGATTCCATTGCCACACTTGAAGGCAAAGAAAAAATGGGGTTGGAGACAGTAGGAGTTATAGAAGTGTTTACCTCACTTACATGTGGTGCATTCATGATTGGAAAATATACCAATGGCACCTGGTTTTTGAGGTTCATTCTCAAAAGGTCTGCAAGGACCCTTTTCTCTTGTGCCCAACATTTGAGTTTATTGTTCTCATTAGATATAACCAATTCTTCAACAACATTGTTAGCCAATAACATAAAGAATCTAGCATAGTAGATGTTATGTGGTCTATTAGCTTTGTTACCTAATCTGGAACCTAATTCTAGTATGACACAGTTGCTAAAATTAAAGTACCTATCAGAAACTAGCATATAGCGCATATTAACAAGAGATGAAGTTATGGCATCAAAATTGCTAATCTTCCCAGAGAAAACCTTGATAAAGGCATCTCCAAGAAAACTCCATTCTTTCCTAAGGCCCTTCCTTCTAATACTACCTAAACTAGGAGAATCAAAAGCATAGCCTATGGAATCTAACATAGAATATACATCTTTATCAGTGTGTGGTGTCATGGCATTATTCTCAGGCAACTTAAAACATGACTGTATATCATCACAGTTAATGCAATAATCCTTACCTTTGAGAGAGAAGGCAATAGTCATATCTGTGGAGTTGAACTCTGCAGTTGTCCAAATCTCCTCAATCACCTCACAGTAGATGGTTGGGGCTTCCAGCATTGCATAGCTTAGTTTGCAGTTTTTGATGAAGTCCATCATCTTGTGATAATCAGAATGGGCTTCATTCTTTTCAACCAAGGCTACAAAATTATTCTTTTCATAAACAAATCCAGATTGAGACATAATTTTGACTACTGGTGCCATTGTTGTGAGTAGAGATTGCAGAGAAAAACTTGAGAATTTTGGGAGAGAAGGAGAATAAAAATTGCAAGAAAGCGTAAAGTGAAAATTAGAATTCAATGGGCTTTTATACTTCCTTTAATTAAAACGTAAATAAAATGATTAAATGATACTTTTAAATAAATTACAGCCGTTTAAGAATAAAGAAAACTGTAGAAATTCTGAAAACTGCCTTTAATACAAATATATACAACAGTGTATATCTGTATCAACGGTTAAGTAAAAGAATCAACGGCTGTGACTCACTTAAAGTAACTGATGTGACACTTCAACGGATAAGGTAAATAGTTATCCGTTGATGATCAACACTATTTTATCCGTCGAGGGATAAAATTACCAGAAATGTATTTGTCTTTCAACGGATAATGAACATCTGTTGATAGAACAATTTTGGCTTTCAACGGATAGGGAATATTCGTTGATAGAATAAGTTTTACTTAAAGCCAACTTTGTTCTTGCAGCAAATTCATTTCAGGCTTCAATGCAGATTATATAGAGGACATAAATTTATGAATAATTAAGCATACCTAGCTCACTTACTAATCTTGTGAATGTTGATTCATCAAGTGGCTTGGTAAATATGTCTGCAATCTGCTTTTCACTTGGAACAAAATGAAGTTCCACTGTACCTTTCATCACATGTTCCCTAATGAAGTGGTACTTGATGTCAATGTGCTTGGTTCTTGAGTGCAGTACTGGATTTTCAGTAATGGGAATGGCACTTGTGTTGTCACAGAATATAGGAATTTTGTCAACAGTTAGTCAAAAGTCAAATAGTTGATTCCTCATCCATAGTATCTGTGCACAGCAACTACCAGCAGTAATGTACTCAGCTTCAGCTGTTGATGTAGAAACACAATTTTGCTTCTTGCTGAACCATGACACAAGCTTGTTCCCTAGATATGGACAAGTACCAGTTGTGCTTTTCCTGTCTATTTTGCAGCCTGCATAATCTGCATCTGAGTAGCCAATTAGATCAAAACCAGACTCTCTAGGGTACCAAATTCCTAGATTTGGAGTCCCTTTGAGATATCTGAAGATTCTTTTAATAGCCACTAAGTGAGATTCTTTAGAGTCAGCTTGAAATCTAGCACAGAGACATGTAGAAAAGATTATATCAGGTCTACTAGCAGTTAAATATAAAAGTGAGCCAACCATGCCTCTATAACTTGAAATGTCCACAGACTTTTCAGCCTTGTTTAATTCAAGCTTGGTGGCAGTGGCCATGGGAGTTTTTGCAGATGAATAGTCCATTAAGTTAAACTTCTTTAAAAGATCATAAATATATTTAGTTTGACTAATGAAAATTCCACCACTAACTTGTTTAACTTGTAAACCAAGAAAATAAGTTAGGTCTCCCATCATGCTCATTTTATATTTACTTTGTATTAACTTAGCAAACTTTTGACAAAGCTTATCATCTGTAGATCCAAATATAATATCATCTACATAAATTTGAACAAGTATTGTAGAGCCATTAAAATTTCTAAAGAAAAGAGTTTTGTCAACAGTACCTCTTGTGAAGTGATTATCTAGAAGGAATTTTGACAAAGTCTCATACCAGGCTCTAGGTGCTTGCTTTAGTCCATAGAGTGCTTTCAATATATAATACACATAGTCTGGAAAGTTTGGATCTTCAAACCCTGGAGGTTGGCTTACATACACTTCTTCTCCAATTCCCTATTTAGAAATGCACTCTTCACATTCATTTGATAGACTTTGAAATTGGAATGGGCTGCATAGGCTAGAAAGATTCTGATGGCCTCAAGTCTGGCAACTGGAGCAAATGTTTTATCAAAATCTAATCCCTCTTGTTGAGAATAGCCTTTAGCAACCAATCTGGCTTTATTCCTTATGACAATGCCATTTTCATCCATCTTGTTTCTGAATACCCATTTTGTGTCAATAGAACTCTTGTTCTTTGGCTTGGGTACCAGCTTCCATACTTTGTTCCTCTCAAATTGGTTTAGCTCCTCTTGCATTGCTAAAATCCAATCTGGATCCAATAGAGCTTCTTCTACTCTCTTAGGTTCCTCATTTGATAGAAAGCTACTATACAGACATTCATCTTGAGTAGCCCTTCTAGGCACTTTAGATGTAGCATCACCAATGATCAGTTCAAAAGGGTGATTCTTGGTCCATTTCCTTTGAGGTGGTAGATTAGCTCTAGATGAGGTTGCCTCAGTATTGTCATGATGTGAGATAGAATGTTTATTGGTTGACACTCCCCCTGAGTTGCTGATCCTTTGAAAGGAGTTCGGAGCTCTATCAACTGATGAAGTGAATTGATTATCCGTTGATAGACTGTGATCAACGGATGCTTCATTATGAACTTCAACGGATGATGTACTTTGTCTTTCAACGGATGCTGCATTGCCTCTTTCAACGGAAGCTAAATTATGACTTTCAACGGATGCAGCATTCTGTGCATTATCCAAAGGCAGATTTTGAATTCTTCTTGAGATGCCTTCTTCATCATTCTCATCTTGACTATCATCACAATATATCTCAATATTGTCAAATTTGAGTCCTTCATGATGTCCCTCATCTGTTAGTCCATCAATCTTTTTATCATCAAACACAACATGCACAGATTCCATGACAATGTTGGTTCTTAGATTGTAGACCCTATATGATTTTCCAGCAGAATAACCAACAAATATTCCTTCATCAGCCTTTGCATCAAACTTCCCTTTGTGATCAGATTGATTCCTTTAGATGTAACATTTGCAACCAAAGACATGCAGAAAGTTTAAAGTTGGTTTTCTTCTCTTGAATAATTGATAGGGAGTCATGCCTTTTTCCTGATTGATTAGAGAAATATTATGAGTGTAACATGCACAGTTAATAGCCTCAGCCCAAAAGTAAGTTGGGAGTTTTGACTCTTCAGGCATTGTCCTTGTAGCTTCAATTAGTGATATGTTCTTCCTTTCCACCACACCATTTTGTTGTGGGGTCCTTGGAGCTGAGAACTCATGCATGATCCCATTTTCCTCACATAACAACTTCATGGTTGAATTCTTGAACAAGGTTCTATTGTCATTCCTAATATTCCTTACTTTGAAATCAGGATGATTGTTGACTTGCTTGATATGATTGATAAGGATTTCACTAGCTTCATCCTTTGATCCAATAAAATAAACCCATGAAAACTTTGAGAAATCATCTACAATCACTAGGCAATATCTTTTTCTTAAAATTGACAATACATTGACTGGTCCAAAAAGATCCATATGTAGCAGTTGTAATGGTTCATCAATTGCAGATTCAAGCTTCTTACTGAATGATACTTTCTTTTACTTTCCTTTCTGACAAGCATCACACAGCCCATCCCTTGTGAATTCTACTAGAGGCATTCCTCTAACTAAGTCCTTTTTGACTAGATCATTCATTGTCTTGAAATTCAAATGGGACAGCTTCTTGTGCCATAGCCAACTTTCAACTGGACTTGCTTTGCTGAGAAGACAAGTAATGGATTCTGCATCTGTAGAGTTGAAGTCAGCTAAGTACACATTCCCTTTTCTAACTCCAGTTAGAACCACTTTATTGTCCTTCTTACTTGTGACAATACAGGCTTCAGAATTGAAGGAAATAGTATTCCCTCTGTCACATAGTTGACTGATGCTCAATAAGTTGTGTTTGAGACCATCAACCAATGCAACTTCATCAATGATGACATTTTCTTTTGAAATCAAGCCATATCCCATAGTGAATCTTTTGCTGTCATCTCCAAAGGTTATGCTACGGCCAGCTCTCTCCTTAAACTCTGTGAGCAGGGTGAAATCTCCTGTCATGTGCCTAGAACAGCCACTGTCCAAGTACCATAGATTCCTTCTTTTTCCCTGCACACAACAAAATCAATCAAGTTGATTTTGGTACCCAAGTTTCCTTGGGTCCAACCTTGTTAGTCTTTTTCCTAGACTTCATTCCTCCTGCATCTTTTGACTTAGGTAACTTTGGGTCAACCTTGATCTCAGATGTGGTTGGTTGAAGTGTAGGGTTAGTCACAGAATCATTTAGCACATTTGATTGAATTTGATAAGGCATAGATTGTGCAAACATGTTATTCCACATAGGCATATTGTATGGCATTTAAGGCATACTAAATGCAGTAAAATAAGGATTATTAATTTATGGCATGTTTGCAAAATATGCATGGGGATTCTGATAAGACATAACAGGCATATCATGCAGAGGTGACATAAACATGTTAGGCATGGAGGGATTTGAAGGCATGGGAGCATTTTTAACAAATTTGCAATTATCAGATAGGTGATTAACACTTTTACAATGCACACACCTTTTTCTAGGAGCATACCTATCAAGTGTGTAATAGTTATGTTTATTAATCCCTACCTTCCCAATTCTTTTAGATTTTCTTTTAGTTTCCTTCTTATCCTCAACCAACTTAAGCCTATTTTTCAGCTGATCTAAAGTCATGTGTCCTATATTCACCTTACTGGCATCTTTGGATGTGCTGGCTCCTTCTTTAACAAAGTTCTTGAAAGTTGAATCATCCTTCTTATTGAGATTTTTATTTTTAAAATTACTTGCCTGTTTTAATTGATGAGCCTTCAACGGATGCTCTTTTTCTTCCTTCAATGGATAACTTTCATCATCCGTTGATTCCACATCCGTTGACAATCCATCAATTAATTCTAACTCCTTTTTGTTTTTCTTCCAGGCATCCTCACAGAATGATTCAATTCCCTGAACCTTGGCAATCTGAACACTAACATCCCTAGATGTTTTTCAGGCCTTGATTACCTCTTGCTCACTTTTTAACTGTTTAGAAAGAATTTCTACTTTCTTAACAGCTTCTTCTAGTTCACTCTCAACATTCAAACATTTAAGTTTAATCTTTTCAAGCTCAATTACATGATCCTCTAACACAACATTCATATCACTTAAAAACACATTATTCTCTTTGATCCTAGTGTTTTCTTTAGCTAGTGATTTAAGGGAAACACGCAAATGATATAATTCATTGGACATATCATTTATGGCTTCATTGCATTCATTTTTAGAAAGCTGAGAGAGATCAGTAGTAATTACCTGGTTGATTGATGAACTAGTTTCATTTTCATCAGAATTAGCCATCAGGGCTAGGTTGACATATTCCATATCATCATCTTCATTGACTCCATCTGCTGCCCAATCATCTTGAGTGAGAAAAGCTCTTTCCTTTTGTTTGAGCAAATCAAAATACTTCTTTTTGTAATCAACTTGCTCAAATTTCTCCTTATCAGAGGTTGGCTTCCTACACTCACTTGCAAAGTGTCCACTAATGCCACAGTTATAACATTTGAACTTGGATTTGTCCACCATGTTTTTGTTTATCTTAGTGAATTTTGTATTTTTCCTCAACTTCATCTTTGCAAACCTCCTGGAAAGAAAAGCTAGATGTTCATCAACATCATCAGAGTCATCCTGACTGGAATTGTTTTCATCCTCAGCTACGTGCTCTTTACCCTTGCTTGATTCTGATTTGCTTGTGCCAATTTTGAGACATGGCATTGTCTTCTCCTCATTCCTGGCTCTAACCTTCTCACTATCAGCTACAAATGCAACTGATCCTCCTTTTCTCTTCCCTTTTTCTAACAGCTCATCTTGCTTCATCTCAAGTTCATATGTCTTCAAAATTCCATATAATCTTTCAAGTGTGAAGTCCTTATAATCTTGAGAATTTCTTAGAGAAACAGTCATAGGCTTCCATTCCTTTGGTAGAGACCTTAGAAATTTTAAATTGGAGTCCTTGACTTGGTAAATTCTGCCATACAGCTTCAATCCATTCAACAGTTTCTGAAATCTGTTGAAGGTATCATTCAATGATTCTCCTTCTTCAAAATGAAAATATTCATACTGTTGAATGAGAAGCTGCATTTTGTTTTCTGTAACTTGCTCAGTGCCTTCACAGATAAGCTGCACAGTATCCCAAATTTCTTTAGCAGTTTGGCTGTTAATGACATTGTCAAACATATCTTGATCTAGGCCATTAAACAGAATGTTCATGGCTTTCTTATCCTTGTGAACCTCTTCAATATCTTTAACAGTCCATTCTGCTTTTGGCTTGGGAATAGACTGTCCAGCAACAACTGTTACAGTAGCAGCTGTGGCCACCTTGTGAGGGATGTGAGGACCATTTTCAATACAGTTGATGTAGCTTTCATCTTGAGAGAGAAGATATAAATGCATCTTCACTTTCCAGTGATGATAGTTATCTCTTTGCAAGATTGGAATCTTTACACCAATATCCTTCTTACTCATGATATTAGCAGAATAGATCTTTAAACTCTTTGTGTGTTAAGAGCTTGCTCTGATACCAATTGTTATTCCTAGTGGACTAACAATGAGATTTACAGAAGGGGGGTTAAATGTAAATCTCAAAACTTTTTCAAGTTTTGAGTAGTTTCTAAGGCTAAGTGTTTTAGTGAGCAAATGTCTGTGAATGGCTTGAAGCTAATGCAGACAGATATATATTCAAACACAAATGTAGAGAACACAAAGAACTTAAAAACTTTTTTGGTGGATTTGTTGTTCCACCAGAGATGTGTTATTTCAGAAAATCTGTGATTCAAAGAATTAAATCACAGCTGCTCCCTAGTACAAACTAGATGATTTTCTCTCTGGATTTTTCTAAACAGCTCTGGAAAATTCACATCTAATTACTAGTCGTTACTTGGTTTATATATCACCAAGTTTACAAGTGAAGATAAAACTGTAAAATACAATTAAAAAGGCTCTTCACATGTTTCTTCTTCATTTCTCTATCCAATGCAATTTAGGCTTAGCTGTTAATCTTTGAATACTTCCTTGTTTGCACCAGAATGGAAATGTTGTATTTTCTTGATTCCTCCTAGAGGCTTCCACAATCCAGTTTGTCTCTGTCAACCCATGTGCCTCTGTTAACTTATAAATTATCACTATCAACTGCTATTGAACTAAGCATCCGTTGAAGCTTTCATCCGTTGATGCCTTATCCGTTGAGGCTTTATCCGTTGAAGCTTTATCCGTTGATGCATTATCAGTTGAAGTCTTTATCCGTTGAAGCACTTATCCGTTGGTGGATATATTATCCGTTGAAGCATTAGAGACATCCGTTGAAACTTTGTTTCTTATCCGTTGAAGGTCTTCAATATCAGTTGATACTTCTTCACTTATACAAAATTACAAGGCATGAAATATTTACAATTAGCCCTCCTATTTGCATATCCACTAGTAGTCAACATGACTGATACTTTCCTACAACATCTAAGAATTACAACTTGAATCCAGAGAATAAAATGTGCTACAATACTAAACTTATTACTAAGTAAAGCTACTCCTTCAACGGATAGCCAAGATGGTCTTATCCGTTGAGGCTACAAACACTAGATTTCTACTTAAGTGTTTTGTTTACCTTATCATCAAACTAATACACATATTCTTAGCATGTAGTTCACAACAAACTGAGTGAATTTGTTGTTCAAAGAATTCATTATTAGGTCAATACTAGTTTCCGGACCAATCGGGAAACCCAAAGTTTCAAGGTACTCAATGTAACCAATCATCTTCAGAAAATATGGGCCAACTGGTTCACTCGCCCCTTGTTTGCAATTAAAAAGTGACTTACTCATGTTGAACCTTTCTTGACGAGTTTGGCTTGTAAACATGCTTTACAAGTGCTCATTGATAGTATATGCATCCATATGCACATACTGTGTTTGAAGCCCAACCCTCATAGTTGCCAACATAAGACATGCAACATCATTTGCATCATTCTCATCCCTTGTACGTGCTGCTCGTTCATCAGCAGTAGCACCCTCAGGAAGGGGGCCTGGAGGAGGAATATCAATGACATGAAGCTTGCGCTCCTACCTGAGGACAATCCTCAAATTCCTCTGCCAGTCTAAGAAGTTATTTCCTCATGTCAGCTTGTCCTTCTCAAGGACTGAACGTACGGATAGTGTGTTTGTGTCGTTTTCCATTACTCAGTATTTACAATAATAAAAGCGCAAAATAAACATTAGATTGTCTGAGTTAAAATTTTGTGTTCATATGATTATGATATATTCATAATATATCTCCCACTATTTTTTTTATCAAATTAATAGCCCTAACTATTAATTCGGAAAGTATATCCCATAAAATCTTTCTAGTGAGCCAAGATCCATATTTCGTAATGTTCTAAGTCAACGACTGGCACCCTTCAAACATGATTATTTAGGTAGACAATAGTTGTCCATTATATCATATATAATTCTTGGATAATTTGGTGAACAACAATTGATTTTATCTATCTAATAGATTTTTAACCAAACTCTATGCTTCTAAGTTCATAATAGTTGAATATAACCGTTTATATTCACCTTATTATGATGACTCAGTTAAGTTAGGCCCAATGATATAACGTTCGAATATAACGGTTTATATTCATCGCATTTCACCACGATAGATAGGAGTCCCCTGCTAGTGGCAGCCCTTCCCCTTATCGATCTAGGATTCAATGAGTGTTCATTCATTGGAAACCATATGATTAAAACTTATGTTTTTAGTTAGAGATTTTTTATTTAGAACGATCATGATCCCATCATATAGAGATTCCCAATTGTTTCTTGAATAAAATACTTCAAATCAATACTCGTCAATGGTTTGATTTTCAGGTAGTGGAGGAGTCACATCGGTCTCGCTTAAAACCCACAGCCTTCCAAGTTCTATGAACCCGTGGTTGACAAAATCGCCCCATGTCAGAAATAAAGAAAATTCGTATCTTATTCTGTGTTTCATAAACACGAGAATCTCATGATCGTTTGTTAATTTTAAATCTTGAGTCGTTACAGATTTTATCATGTTTAAAGGTATGGCATGGGTGATGTATCTAATACATACATGCATCATTAATCTAATTAAAACATGCATGCATTTTTCTACTCTACACATACTATTTATACATCATATGAAAAGTGCGTAAAGTAAACGTGCAATAGTTATGGCCCAATCCTATATGATCTTTTCAGGCTAATGAAAAGATCAAGGTCAATCTATGGTGTAAAAAATTAACTATTACATATGTCTTTTATATTGCTTCCATTGTCTCCTTGGCCTCCATAGGATGCCTCCTTGTTCCCTTGTCCTTCTTGGATGTTACATTAAGAATTATACTAATGAACTTACAAAAGAACTCGAGTTACATTCGAGATAAAACAACTACAAATAGAAAATGACATGCAAGTCGTATTTATTACAAACCAAAACAATAAACCATTACAACTAAGGTCTTAAGGCCATAACTATGCACCATGCTCAAGTAACCATTAAAGAACATGATAGATATTATAAAGATGACATACTATTTATCACTTATCATGATCCAATCAAGAATAATAAATAAGTAAAGCATATGTCATGCACAAATTAAACCTAAGCATGTATCAGTATACACACGATCCATATCCCAGTTACCAAAAACATGTATCAGTATACATATTTTAAGAGATCGCATACATATGAGTTATGGAAGATCTTAAACATACTAGTATCATCATATAGATCATTAACAGATTCATCATATTATTCATATAACAAACCTGTTATCATGGCAGACTCATATAACATAACTGTTATCATGGCAGACTCATATAACATAACTGTTATCATGGCAGACTCATATAACATAACTGTTATCATGGCAGACTCATCACACATGCATACTTATAAAAATATAGTAAACACGTAACCAAATCAGCCACTTATACACGTAGCTCGGATACCATTGTTGGGTTTCCGAGGCATAAAATGCATCGGATAAACGTAAATAAAACAAAAAAAATTTTTAAACCCAAAACAGGATCCATGTATAATTGTTGGTAGATTATGGAGATAACGATTCATACCTTTCAAGAGCATAACTTTCACGAACTCAACGGAGATCCTACCTATCACGCTTTGTGTCTACCTCTCGGAGAAACACCTCTATGGTATCCACACGAGCACCTCCAAGAACGTCTCATGAACTTGGCTACGGAATGGATGTACTAGCCTCCTTCTTGACGATCCGAATTACCCCTGCCTCTCTTTGCTGCTAGGGTTCTCTAAAAAACGTACAAGCCTCTTTAACCTATCATTATCTATTTATAATGGCTGATTAAAAAGGCCCATAACAGCAAAGCCCAACCCTAGTAGGTATTGGATTATATAATAAAAATGAATTTCTATTATTTAATTAATAACTAAGTCATACTTAATTATTATGGGCAAAAACATTCCTTTTAATTCGAATTTATATTATCTCAATTAAGTCTTACATAATTATAATAAAATTCGAATAATCATCAATTAATTTAAATCCATAATTTAAATAACTATTCCATTAAGTGCTCTATTTGTGCAACCCTATAGGCTATTATTTAATTGGAAATAATTTTATTCTCTAATAAAATTATAAACAATGAGCGGTATCTAGTAATACATCATTGTTACCCAATTAAACAATAATTAAATCGTGATTAGATAAAACCTTTCGTGATTAATGTTTTTCGTGTAATATAATCCCTTTAACCATACATATTATAGATTAAACTTGAGGCATGTATTTAGTCGTCCTCTTCAACATTTAATCCAGGTTTACTTGATCCATAAGTAGACTATCAAGACAAATCATTATTTGAGCATGACCATGCTTTTATAATCTCACTAAATCAAGAGGACAATAATATCTCTCCTAATTATAGGAGGGTTAAATCCTTTATCTATCATTCATATTTCTCATACGACTCATAATATACCCGATGTTCACTTTTATCATCACCCGATCAAAAGTAACTTTTAATGTAGTCAAAGTATATTAATCCTCGTATAGAAATATAATGATTTCAAGTTAAAGGATCGTTACACCATTATCACTGTGAGTCTTTCTTATGACTTTATTAAACATAAAGAATCTCGCTGTGGGTCTGTCCAGTACCATGTCCTCTCACATGTACCTATGTATTGACTTTAGTATCCCCATACTTATAACCAATGATATGTGGTTATCTTGTCAAACAACATACTAGTCTATCTATGTATTATTATTGTTCTATATAATAATACTCGACTCAGGACCTTTAAAAATATGATATATTATTTAATCCCAAGTTCAAGTCATGTCCTTAAACTATACAATGTGTATCATGATTCTAAGGACATTTATTATGCTAACAAAATATCGCAGTAATTAAGGTCATAATAAATACATTTATTGAATGATCAACTGACATAAAGATTTAAAAGAATAATGTATTGCCTCTAGGGCACCTACACTAACAAAACAGCCTATACTTATGGTGAAAAATTCTGCTACAAAGTGCCTAGTATACCTCGTTCCACCTTAACTCTCATATCAACACCAAAACAAATATGCAAGCCCACAAATCTATCCTAAATTGTACACAACCCTATTGAATATCACTCTATGGAAAAATTAGGGCAAAAACCTAGCCATAAAAGCTATTTAACGACCAAAAACAGAGAGCATAGTAGAGCAGATTTTACATATGAAATTTTAAGAAAATATTTGAACCAAAAACAAATGGTATCAACTTGATGGCTAAAATATTTGATCATAACTCATGAAGGCACATAACATTATAGCATTTTAGAGCAAGAACCGTGGCATGCATTGCATACAAACTCAAATTTAGATCACATAGCACATTAATCCGATATACTACTTTTTCTACAACATGCAAGTATAACTTCAACTTTTTAACGTAAAAATCATGGCATGCAAGGATGGAAACTTGGTAAAATACATCTTATAAGATCATAAGTTATTTTAAAAGTCACATATAAAGTCTCTTTCTTCTTGAAAACAAACAAAACTATCACACAAACAACAAAAATCCATTGGGCTCCTTGGGAGTCATTGCAGAATGCTTGAGGCCAAGATTATGCCTTGAAAATGGAAGCGAAACATTTTATCAAGACCATCTCTTGCTCAAGTTTTATTAGCCATAATAGGTTCAACTCTAGATTCACAAGAATCAAAGTTAAAACTTGGCTTTAGCCGTATGCAACTAAGAAACTAACCTTAAATGAAGATGTAACACTAGGTGTAACTGTCCCTTGCTTAGATGAGTTGAAAGGTGTTAAGAAAATGAAGAAATAAGGAAGAAAAATGAGAGGGGCGGGGAATGTTTTGGTTCGGCCGAGAGAGGGTAGGGAGAAGAGAGAGTGGAGTGATGTGTTGGTGGAAAAGAAAATGATGTGAAACTGAGTGCTTCACTTGGTTTTTGTCTCACCAAATGGTAGTGGAGTTTGAGTTTACTATTTTATCCTTCATCCACTAATAAAAAGCTTTTGCATGCAAGGTTTTATTGGACATTTGTTTGGTTAAATGGAGTTAGTGGAGGGTGAAAGGACGGTTTTACCCTTGATCTCTATTTAGGTGGAAGTTATATGCAAGGGCACACTTGTAATTCAATAATTATTAAAAGTCTAATTAAAAAGAATGTGTTTTAGTAATTAAAATATAAATCCATAAATCACAAAAATTAATACCATAAATACTATTAGATTTTAGAAGTTTAATAGAATTGTTTTCAAAAATTTTGAACCAAAATTTTATATTAAAAGAATTTTTTCTAACATTATCACACTAATAAATAATTCATGTAAAATATAATTTAACACATTAAAAATCACACAAACAATTGTAAATAAATTGACTCTACTCCACAATATTAGAATATAATTTATCCGTCTATTCACAACTCATACAAATATCACTATATCGCATGAATCTCAATTATTACTTAATCACGTAGTAGCAACTAATCAAATCGCGCTACTTATTTAATCGTGTAATGAAAAACTTACTCACATTCAAAAGCTATACGCTTAAAAATATTCCAGCAACATTCGCAATGCCATACGACAAAATTATACACAATATATAATAAATCCACATGTCGGCCTTATAACACAGAGTATTTATGAATATATACATCGCACTTATAAAATAGCTCAAATATTTACTGGTTGTCACACAAGGCGTGTCTCATGGGAAATGGATACTCATAGGAACATATGTTTAATTTCGATAAAATATATATACCCGTGACAAGGCTTGAAACGGTGCGTATGTTGCTCGCTCTTGCAGCAAAAGTTTCATGGCAGGCTCACCATATGGATGTGAAGACTGCATTTATTAATGGCAAAATTCTCGAGGATGTTTATATGATACAACCGGAAGGATTCGAAAGAAAGGGACAAGAATCGAAGGTGTACAAGTTACTTAAGGTGTTGTATGGTCTCAAGCAAGCTCCCCGGGCTTGGTACTCTAAACTAAACAAATTTTTAGAGAAGCTTGAATTTTTGAGGTGTCCATATGAACACTGTGTGTATACAAGAAAGCATGGAGGTAATCTCCTGATTGTTGGTATTTATATGGATGATCTTTTAATTACAGGAACTAGTATGGATGTAATTAATGTTTTCAAAAGGGAGATGAGTAATCAGTTTGATATGACTGATCTTGGAAAACTGACATACTACCTAGGAATCGAGGTTGAGCAGGGGAATGATTTTATCAAACTGAAATAGTCAGTGTATGCTCGAAGAATTCTCGAAAAGGCAGGTCTATTGGATTGTAATCCGTCTAAATATCCACTTGATCCGAAGGAACAGATTACTAAGGAAATTGGAGGGAAGTTAGTTGATGTGACTCGATTTAAAAGCATGGTAGGAGGTCTGAGATACTTAGTAGACACCTGACCGGATATCACTTTCGCTGTGGGCATAATTAGTCATTTTATGGAGTATCCAACTGTATTGCATATGAATGCAGCTAAACGGATTCTCAGGTATGTAAAGGGAACACTGGAGTATGGTTTAATGTATTCAAGGATGAACCGCAACAATATTTTAACGGGTTACTCTGATAGTGACTTGGATGGTAATATAGAAGATCGAAAGAGCACCTGTGGGGTTGTTTTTTATTTGAATAATAGCTTGATTACTTGGATGTCTCAGAAGAAAAATTGTGTGGCTTTACCATCGTGTTAGGCCGAGTTTATGGCTGCAACGGTTGTTGCCTGTCAAGGAATTTGGCTGCAAAAATTATTGAGTCAGATAATGGATGAACATATTGGTCCAATTATGATTTTTATAGATAACAAGTCTGCTATTGATCTGGCAAAGAATCCTATGTTTCATCATCGTAGCAAATATATTGATATACGGTACCACTTCATACGAGAATGTGTTGATCATGGTCAAATAGTTGTGAAACATGTGGCTACAGAGAATCAGAAGGCTGATATTCTGACCAAGGCTTTGACAACGGTGAAGTTTGAGCGCATGAGGAAATTTCTGGGAGTAAAGGAGTTAACTCGATAAGCTTAGATTATGGGGGTGATTGTTGGTTTTAAGTCATAAACCTGTCTGAATTATTGTTTTATATTCATTTATTTGTTTTGGTGTCAACAACTATATTGACTTGGTCATATAGTTGTGGAGTTATATTAGGAGAGCCCTTGAATAAATAATGAGTAGTGGAGTAGTTTTAGGATTGCAGTTCCTATTTTCTAGCATCTAGTTTCCATTTGGTATTTGATATATTCTGTAACCTTTCTGAATAAATAACACAGACAGTTAGCAACACTTTATTTTCTCAGTTTCAAATATTAGTTCAAATCACATATCGAGTGGGTATTCATATAAGCAAGAATAAGATGCCACTCAAAATAATATGGATTATTCTGGATGATAAAGGTTGTCATGTTATTCATCTATGTATGTGATGGTGATGTAAGATATGTTACCCTAAACTACTATCACTAGCTTGCATTGGGTGCATTATTACTATTGACACATTTTTGGGAGAAGGCATATAGATTTTTCCTCCCACATTGCCTTGGTGTCCCCTTGATCCTGTAAATTTATTAGGGCTGCTTTTGATGACTTAAAAAGAAGAATGTCAAGTAGTTCTATGAGTTTGTAACAAGTCCACATGTGATAAAATTTTGTGTGCTTTCTATAGATATCTCAATGACAATATATATAAAAGCATCAATCAATTCATAATTCATTACATAAGTACGCAAAATTCCTAAAAGAGTTTAGTTTAATTTTCTTACCGCTAGAAATCTCCAACTGAATGAGCCCATGCTTGGGAATATAATTGGCAAGAGTTCTTTTAAGCCTCCACCTGGTTCCGCGTGCATTACATAAATATGGCTTCTCAGATGGGCCTGTTCTCCAAAGAATGCAGTTTTTGTGCCATTAAACATAGTAATAATTAATATGATTAGATCGAAAAGATTAAAATTAGATTACTAATTGATTGGTTACACACCCACTCACCAGTGGTCCAACTCCTAACCTCCCACATGGGGTACAAGAGCTCAACCACTGCACCAACACCTTCTTATCAACCCACTGTTATTATGGCACAAACTGCAGGGAAAGTCCTAGAGCCCTCTTCAAGGAAAAGGGAAGAAAAACCCTACTTTTTCAAAATGAAGAATATCATATAAATTACTATATATTAGCATGGGAAAGCACTAGAGGCCTCTTCAAGGAAAAAGGAAGAAAAACCCTACTTTTTCAAAATGAAGAATATCATATAAATTATTATATATTAGCTTTTTAGTACTGAGCATAAAAGTCTGGAAATCTTTGTACATATTTTCACTGTGCTTTGATAAAATCCCAATAAACTAAAATATGCACCAATAATTTTATGCTAAGATCTGATGGAAACTCCCATCTACACACATAAGCACTCTTTTCAACTTTTGTTTATAAAGATGCACATGTACATATACCAAACTTTGCACGCAAATAAGTTTCAATTAACAAGGATTGAATATGTAATTTCAAAAAATATATATTAGAAGTGACATAAATGGCACAATTAGTTGCAGAATACTTACTCTCAATCCCACAGTGGAAACATGATCTTCTACCCATAATAGCTGATATTTTTATTGAATCTTGCTTAACTCCTTTGAAGAAAAATTTAGCGGTACTGCAAGAAAGAATAATTCACAAATTAGATATGCACATGAAATGTAGAAATGAAGCAACAAAATTTGTTGTCAAAAGCTAGATTTAGCCACCCATTCTAATTAAGAATTGAAAGGAATACGAAAATTGTACCTCAACCGTGAAGATGCAAATAGATGTTTATTTTAGTACACCAAATACATAAGCTGTATCAGGAACAACAATCCCATCAACAAATTGGTGTAATCTCACGGTTACACTTAAGGGAAATGAAAAATTGAGTGAATAATTTGATTCTTACAAAAATATTAAAGTGAAGAATATAAATTTAAATTACATAAGGGCATATTAAGAAAATTGATTATGCAATTTCTTTTTTCCTTCTTTGCACTACAAGAAAAATGTAATGAAACAACGGTTGAAAGACAATGGTTAAAAAAATACCGTTGTCCTAAAAAATACAACAACGGTGAAATGATTTTGCAAAAAAAAATAGTTGTGTGAGCTTAAGGACAAACAATAGTTATCATAGACAATAGTTATCTATGAGTTCAAAAACTGTTGTCTTTGTTATGCCCTCCCATGGAATCAGACAACAGTGTGCAAACTAAACAGTTGTCTTAGAATACTAAGACAACACGCTAGAACTGTTGTTGTTAAATAACAACCATTTATCAGATTAAGACAATGGTTTGACTGCTTATGTTGTGTAATTTGGACAAGTGCTTATTCTTACCCTTGTCTCATTAAACATCAAACAACTGTGCGTTTATACCATTGTTAAAAGGAAATGCCACATATAATGGTGTTTTAAAGCATTATATTTATAAGATTTACACAACAGATTTATAACGTGTTGTCTAAACACCACACTTTAAAAGATACTTTTTGAGGTTGTTTTGAATTATTTTTTTTCATTCTCCCTCCTATTTTAATTTAAACTCCCGTAAAATTTTATCAACTCACCAGTTTACTTTTTTCATCTCTCAACTAATAGACAACAGTTTGAGATGTAAAAACCTTGTTAGAAACTCAAACACGCAATGGTTTGGTTCTTCATGCATGTTGTCTAAACTCTAGGTAGAAGATGGTTTAATAGATTATCTATAAACTGTTGTCTCTGAGTAATGTTAAAATGAAAAAAATGAGTTATATATACGTTAAATCCCCAAGAAATTAATCCAAAAGCAGCCAACCAATGACTACCTAACAAAATATCATCCAACCAATATAGACTAGCAAAAAACCCTCAATCAAGTTAGCAAATAAGAATATTTCCTCAAGTCAACAACTAATTTTAATTGGATAATTCACAAACCAAATTCTATTACAATTTGACAAGATAATTAATCGAAAAATATAAAACCTAATTGAGCTCTCATGATGCCATATAAAGCTTCCAGAAGTAAGCGACCAAATGTAACAAGTTGTTGGCAGAGAAGAAGCACGGTATCATATATTGAACACCTTATTTGATCCAGAATTCCAACCAAAACCTTGACAAGCGACCAACTGTTTTAATTAAGCATGTCCACACTACTAGAAAATCAGCATTAGACATCACACATTAGACATCAGTCAGAAAAGTCACTGATGTTAAAAGCCTTTTTTACATCACATACAAAAAAGTGATGTCTTTTTGGTATGTTTACATGAGCTTTTGAGTAAAGTGATGTCTAAGTTGTTCTTTTAAAAACTACGTTACATCGGTTAACATATAAACCGATGTCCAATTTCTTTTTAACATCGGTTGACATAATAACCGATGTCTAAGCTAAATTTTAAAAAATTAGAGCCCGCCGCTTCTCCCTTTTGCTCCCCGCCTTTAGCCAAATTTTTTCCTTTCCCCCCTTAGTATATTCCCCTCCCGCCTATTCACTCATTCACTTTAATAACATTATAATATAAAATTAAAAATAAATTAAAATCAAAACAAAAAAAAAATTACAATCTCCACAAAAACAAAAACAAAAACTCATTCACTCATCCCCCTTTCTCTCTCGACTGCTAAACCTAGAACTCTCAAATGTATGCTTATTGTCTTTCCCCCTTTCCGATTAGACCTTGAATCTCCAATTAAACCTCTCAATTTCTTCAACTCATCTCTTAATTTCTTACTATCTTTCTTTCAAATGTTTTTTTTCTCATTTGTTTCAATTTTTGTGACAGATTCGAAGATTAAGGAGTGAAGTGTGTTCATTGAAGTTTAAGGTGAGGAGAAGAGTTTCTTGGAGCGACTTCTTGGAGCTAAGGGTTTATTAAAGCTTAAAGCTCAGAGCTAATTAAGTTGGATTTTGGGCTTGGAGTTTGTTGCTGTGTTTTTTGGGATTTTGGAGCTTGCTTTGTTAGGTATATTCTTCTTTACATATCTATTTATATTTGTTTGGGCTGCATGTATATATTTGTGTAGTTGTATGTATGCATGTGAAATTGAATTGTGTAGTTATTGCATGTATAGTTGTATGTGTAGTTAAAATACGGCTTTACATGTAATAACAAGTGCTTGTATATATTTGTGTTTGTGTTGTTTGTAAATATATTTATGTTTGGGGCTTGTCATTGTAAGTAGCATGGTTTATGAGTGAATATAGGAATTTTATATTGATTATACTAGGTAATAAATGTACTATAATATATAGTAAATTAATACGTTATTTGACAATCAGGTAGTTTGAGAATAACAAGGATAAATCTTGGATTTTGAAGATAGGGACCCACTTGACTATGAAATCGGGGTTGAAGAGTTTTTGATATTTGCCGAGGAAAATGCTAGTGATCCTAAAAGAATCCCCTAAAAGAATCCCCCGCCCCTGTAAAAGATGTGCTGACTTCAAAAAATTTGCAGTTAAGATTATCAGGTGACATTTATATGAAAATGGTTTTAGTTTGGGGGTACCTTGATTGGATTTGGCATACACAAGGGTCTGTAAGTAGGTCATCAGTTAATAGAAATGCTCCGACCCCTGCATCTACGCCTTCCCCTGCACATACGTCTGCCCGCACACCGATACCTTCCCCTGGCCTTGCATCAGAAACAATCAATGTTTGTAATGCTGTATATAATTCGAGTGAGTACAATAATGAGTCTTATCATTTTAGGAGATTTGTGGCTGATGTTGAACAGCCTTTGTATGAGGGTAGTGAATGTACCAAGTTGGAGTCGATGCTAAAAGCTGAGCTGTTGGCCCGGGATTGTGAGAGGGATGGAGAGTTGGAGAAGGCCAAGCAAGAGATGGCGAAGGAAATGGAGAAGACAAGGCAGGAGTTGGCTGAACTGAAGGGCTTGCTCAGTAAAGCAAATATTTCATCTCCTCTCGTTTTAGATAAAGCAGGTTGTGATGCTCAAATAGTTGATGATCAAATGGATCCTTTTCCACCAAAGAACAAGGTAAAATAACAAGCACATTTATTTAATTTAGCTCGACATTATTCAAGCATTCGTCATAGTTACTCGTTAAATATATATATGTGTGTAGGACGGTCCACGAAAATGTGAGTTGGCTGTGGGCATAATAGAAAATAAGGTGGCATTTGGCTTGTTGTTTGACGATGATGACATGAACAAATCTATTCACGGATTGGCAATGCAGCCTGGTTATGCTCGTATCTCAGTGGATGGGCCAATCCAAGGACAAGCCAAGATTCCTGTTCCGGTATTCGGTGAGATTGAAATAGTAGAGTAGGCTGTTGGCTCCTACATCTCAAGGCCCCGCGACTTAATCATATTCCCAGATGCCCCTGCTACCGCGGTATATATTTTTATATCTATGTTTTATTAGATCTCGCACTATTATATTAACTCTATATTTGTTTTAATAAATTTGATAATATTTTCAGAAAAGTAAAAGGAAAGGGAATGATCCTTTAACTGATCTGCATAAGGTTCAGTCCTTATTTGAGAATATGGAAATCAATAAAAATGTTCTGAAGTGCTTTCAGTTGTTGTATAAACATGCAATGACATTCATGAAGTGCACTGGAAACTCCATTGAAATCCTGTGCGATGCGGAGGTGTTTGGTGTTGAGAAAAGAATTTTCATTTTGCATGAAAACATAATTGCTTTGCTTGAGTTTAAAATGATTGGCCAAGCAGCAATTTCTGCATACATGGCGTGAGTAGTATAAATTTTTTAATTATTGTCTTGTCTTCTTGTCGATAATTTCTGCATTTATATTCTTGTTTTTTTTATAATTTCATTTTATTTGCAATGCAGATACTTGCATTGCATGGTCTATAAAAATGAAAATCTGGAGCAATTTGCTTTCTGTGATCCCGGAGTCTCGCTTACCTTGAACAGCAATTTTGAAGATAATTTGGTTAGTCGATTTAAAGAGGGTAATCCTGATCGTCTCTTTTTTATGCCACATAATAGCAAGTAAGTACATAAAAAATGTCTCCAGATTTATTATAAATCACTTTATTTATTTATTTATTTATAAGCATGAAATTCAAAATGATATGATTCTGATATTAATTCTGTTTATTATAAATATTTATAAAAAATAGCTGCCATTGGATATTGGTTGTGATTTGGGCGGGCAAGGTTTTTATACTCAATCCTCTGCCTCGTTCAACTACCTTTCCCGAGTTGTAAAAAGCAATATTAAGGTATTTGCATTTAATTTCGAGTGATTATTTCATTATTGAAATATCAATCAATTTGTGTTATTGATACTGCTAAGATGACAGGGCTGTGATTTCGTTCAATGTTCAGGCCGGAAGGGGAAATAAAGCACCGACTATCAGATATATTACCGTAAGAACCAGGGACATTAATTTACTTATTAGTCAGAGTTTTTTCGGTTAGATAGGGGCATTAATTTACTTATTAATTGGTGTAAGTTTTTTTGATTAAATAGGGATGCCCCAAACAGCCCGGTAGAACTGAATGCGGCTATGTTGTTATGTGGTATATGAAAGAAATTGCCATGAATAGTGAAATGACATTTGTCAAAAAGGTATATTTTTTTGCTTAATTCATTCTTGATATAATTGGTGTACATATAATTTGTGGTAGAATTCATTGTTACTAATTCCTGTGTGTTGCACTTTTCAGTGGTCGACAAAGAATCGAAAGGTGACTATTGCCAAGGCTGAGCTGGACGAGGTTCGATGTGAGACTCTTAGCAATATCAAGTCCTTCTTATAAAAAGGCCTAATCTGCCGCTCCTTTATGTAGGCTGAATTTGTAAGAATTTGTAAGAGCTACTAGTGGTTTTTGTTGATAAATATAATTAGGAACTTTAGTTGGTAAATTTTTGTTTGGGATGAACTATGTAAATGATGGATGGTGGATGTCTAGTAATTGCTTTTGCAGTTATGTAGTTTGTTTGGATTATGAAGTTTGGTTGGTGGTGGATATATGTACGTACTTGGTATAATCTATGGTAAATCAATGAATGTATGTTTGTTTTTGCATTTGTTTTGGTTTGGTTAGTTTTGGAATGGTAAAATGGCAGTTGGTATGTTTTTGGATGACTCTTGTTTGGGTTTTGGGCATTTGATTGAAACAGGGGATTCGTGAATAAAAAAAAATAAACAAACATCACTTCATGAACAAAATAACTGATGTAAAATGTAGTCAAATAAGACATTTCATACAATAAATTGATGTCAAAAGCAGGCACATATATCAGCTCACTAGAAATGACTGATGTAAAACAATATAATAGATATCACATTTTGAAAGAACTGATGTTAAACACACATAAAGACATCAGTTTGATTAAAAAAAGAAAGGTACGACATTGCTTGTGATAAAAGACTGATGTAATATGGTAAGTTACACATCAGTTTAACAATTTTTTCAATGTTAATGTATCATATTGCTTTATATGTGATAAGTTTAAAAGAATATACATAACATATGGATGAATAACTGAAACCATAGTGAAGGTATACATTGAAGAAAAATACATCACATTGTTAAGAAAAATGATATCTAAACTGTGTATAGACATCGGCTAATAAGCGATGTGTAATGCATCTACCTTTCTCATCGCATGCAAAGACATCGCTTGGATTTTAAATAGACATCGGCTAATAAGCGATGTCTATTGATAAATTTCTAGTAGTGCCATAAAACCAATAATGCAATCAAACAGGCTTTTCCACAGAAATGGGCAAAAACGGGCAACAATGAAATCCGGCTCAATAATCACATTGGTCACTGAAAGAAAAATAAAAAAACTGAACATGGTTACAAATTTAAGATTAACAGGGTTTATGGCCTATCAACACTACTGTCCAATAATTAGATGAAATTGAATCCAACATATAAATGCCACACAGTCCAAACAATCAAGAAAAAAGGGAGCGATAAATTAGAAAATGACAAATTCCAGTATGATAAATCATTTATAAAAATTTTTAAAAAAAACTGCTAACTTCATATATATTAAAATAGTAATCGTAATTGACACTGATTAATTAAAATTATCAAATTTTGACAAATAATAATTCGAGAAATAAAAAAAGATTTATGAATAAATAAATTATAAAAGGAAGAGAGGTAACTCATGCTCGGGTAATTTTCTAGACAATTTAACTTAAAAGAAGGTAATTTTTACCATCATGGGAGTTGAATCCATTCATCTTCGTCCCGCATATAACTAGCTTTTTCCTCATCAAGTTCGTCAACATTGGGAAACATTGGCAAGTGTAGCTCATTCTCAAGTTCTATTTCTACTGATCCATCATTTTCATCGTCACATTGTTCATAATAGTTCTTTTCCGGTAATTTCAACACGACATACCAATGTTTTCCAAGAGGATCATCAATGTAACAAACCTGCTTAACATGTTTCCGTAGCCCAAATGGATCATTTACAAAACCTAATTTGTTCAAATTAACAATTGTATATCCCAAGTCATCTACCTTAACCCCCTGGTTCATATCTACCCAATTACAATGAAAATCCAACTCCCATATACTTGTTAAAACTCCATAGTAGGTCTGTGAAGTATGTTCAATATTCTTCTCCTTACCCTGTATAAGCATTGTATCTGCAACGACACAGACACCACTACACTGAACTTGTCGAGTGTCATCACGCTCCTTGGTGCTAAACGTAACACCATTGATTCTATATCCGCTAAATGTAGGGACATTCTTGTTGGACCCTTCAGCAATCCACCTTATCTCCTCAGGTATGTTGTTATGGTCATCCAACAATTCTGATTCAATTTATTTAAAACAAATTGATAAATATTAATTATATTTTCATATTAAAATTAATTCTGAGACTAAATGTGTTCCTGGATATTTTTAAATTCCTCTGTTTCATTTTTTAACCATCATAATCAAATTTTAAAAAAAATACTATTTTCAATAAAAAAACATGTTTGCTTGAATAAATAAATAACAAATACATTTACCAGAAAAATATAAACTAGGCCTATTTATGATGTTTTTATTCAAATAAGAATCATACCTTTTTCCTGAACCATTTGTGAAATTTTGCATTTTGTTTGTTTTTAAGCCAGACTTCATCATTTTCATGTTGTTGGTATCTTGTCATCAAAGATGCCATATGCTCGCTGCGAGAAAAATCACTTTCTTTAGTATATTAATCAAAGTGCAGAAATTAATGAAATAACACACACTTAAATATCAGTAACTTACTCAAAATATGGTCTAATATCAGTTGTATTTTGGAGAAAACATAAATGTGCTAGATGCAAGTCCTCATCACTCGGCTTTATCAATGTCGCACCAGATAGAGGTCTTGCATTCTGCTCATGCTTTGCATTTTGTGACAATCCTACGGTAGATTTTTCAAAATTCACCAAACACTTCACCGCCTCTTCGGCAACGTATGCCTCAGCAATATACCCTTCGGGATGAGCCGGGTTCCGTACATATCCTTTAAACGCTTATCTCTCGAAGGGATACATCCAACGAAGGATTATTGGCCCACAAAGTTTAACCTCTCTCACCAGATGAACTGAGAGATGGATCATCACATGAAAGAATGAAGGAGGAAAAAGCTTTTCAAGCTGGCACAATGTTTCCACTAACTCACTCTGCATTTTTTCCAACTTGTCTACATCGATCACTTTACTGCAAATTGCCTTGAAGAAAAGGCAAAACCTAATAATTATACACCTGACTTCTTTTTGTAATAATGATCGAATTGAGATTGGAAGCAAATGATGCAATATCGTGTGACAATCATGAGATTTCATTCCAATAAGCCGAAGATTTTCCATGTTTACAAGATTCTTAATATTTGAACAAAATCCATCTGCCAACTTCATTTTAAGAAATGAAGAGCAAACTTTTTTTTTTCTGTATGCGTTAAGTTTAAAGATGCCAACAATACCTTTTCTTTCTTTCCAGAAGTCTTTGGTCTCAGCTCCGTTCTTATTCCCATTTCAGCCATATCAAGATGGACAGATTCCCTATCTTTTGTCTTCCCCGGAATATTTAGTAAAGTTCCAAGCAGGGCTTCGCATATATTTTTCTCGATGTGCATCACATCGAGAACATGCCTAACTGGAAAAAATTCCCAATACTCAAGTTGGAAGAATATTGAAACCTTTTTCCAAATAGGTCGAGGTTCACCTTTCTTCTATCGTGGTTGCCGTTGTTTCTTTCCAAATACATGGGCCCTTAAATGTTATACTATTTGAAAAACCTCTTCTCCAGTTAATGGAACAGGGGCGACCTCCTTCTCCACAGTGCTATCAAAAGCTGATTTCTGCCTTCTATAAGGATGATTACGGGGCAACCATCTTGGATGCCTCATAATCACCGTCTTACGGTAATTAACCAACCTAGTACCTTTTGTTTCATCAATACAAATAGTACACGCATTATACCCTTTAATAACATTTCCTGACAAGTTCCCTAAGGCAGAATAATCACTTATTGTCCATAATAAAATGCCCCTACGCATGAAAGACTCTTTCTTATAAGCGTCATAATTTGTTTCCCACGCCACAACTCTTGCAGATCTTCTATTAGTGGTTGAAGGAACACGCCGATATCATTTCCAGGCTCAATCGGTCCACATATTAACAAGCAGAGCATAATATACCTTCTCTTCATACAAAGCAAAGGAGGAAGGTTATAAATTGATAGCAAAACAGGCCAGCTTGAGTAATCAGTACGGTTTCCATGAAAAGGATTGAAACCATCGAAAGATAAAGCTAATCGAAGGTTCCTAGTCTGTGATGCCAAATCAGGCCATTTTCGGTCGACATCCTTCCATGTTTTTTAATCAGCTGGATGCCTCATTTTACCATCCTTTTGTCGCTCGGTGTTATGCCACATCATGTCCTTTGTAATGTGAGGTGTATTGAATAAATTTTGTAATCTTGGTATCATCGGGAAATGCCATAGAACTTTAGCAGGGACCCCTTCAAGTTCATCTCCTTTTTTGTTCAATTTTCATCTAGAGGCCTTACATACGCGACAAGTAGTCCGTTCTTCATCTAAATTGCCACGGTATAAGAGACAATTATTCAGACATGCGTGTATCTTTTGATACCCCATTCCTAATGCACATCAGGTTTTCTTTGCTTCATTGAAGGAAGAAGGGATGTTGTTGCCTTCCGGAAGTAAAGAGCCAAGTAATAATAGAATATCACTGAAGCATGAATCAGACATACCATGCTTCACTTTCAAGTTGTATAACTGGACCAGAGCTTTCATCTTAGTGTACCTCTCATATCCAGGATAAAGAGGTTGATGTTCACCTTTAACATGGTTGATGAAATCAGAAGTGTCGGTTTCGTCAGAACATTCATCAGAAGACATATCATCGTCGTCGTCCTTGTCACGTTCACCCATTCTTGAGGTGCCTTGATTGATAGATTCCGAAGTGTCGGTTTCATCAGAACTTTCTACAGAATTTATTTCCCCGTGCCATATCCAACGTGTATAATTTTGATCAATACCATTTTGAAAAAGATGGTTTTTAACTATCTGCGCTCTCCATGATTTACTATGTGCGCAGTTTACACATGGACAACTGATTTTTTCTGCATTATACCCATTCTCAAATGCAAATATTAACAAATCTTCCACTCCTTTTTTTGAACTCTTTTGTTCTTCTATCTGCTTTTAACCATGACCTATCCATCTTTTAAAAGTCTGAATAGAACCTTAAATTCAGACTAAATTATGAAACCTTTATATTTCCCCAAAATCTTTATAACTGAACCCTAATTGAAGTAAAAAAAAGCATCAAAATGAATTCAAAACAGAGGACTTATATAACCCAAATTCATAAATTAAAGTACTTACAGGTCCTTATAGCTTCTTAAAAATGAATTGTGAAGTCTTTATATTTCCCCCAAATCAATATGAACCCTAGTTCAGAATCACAAAAAAATGAATTCATCAAAATGAATTCAAAAGAGAGTACATATATCACCCGACTTCATAAAAGACTATACTTACCTGTTCAAGTGTGAAAAGAAATTTAAAACCCGAGTTCTTGATGTCTTAGATTCTTGTTGTGACATGGATTTGATATCTAGATTTGAGGACTTGAGGGTATGAGCACGAATTTGAGCATAGTTTTGAGAGTATTAGCACGAATTTGAGCATAGATTTGAGAGTATTAGCACGAATTTGAGCATAGATTTGAGAGTATTATGGATTTGAGAGCACAGGGACATGGATGAATGGCCTAACTACCAAGTAAATAAATGTGTTCTTGTTCCGATCGATAAATGTCTTAACAAATATATGTCTGAAATAAAAAGTAATTAATAATATGTTTTAGTCTCAACTAAATTGTTATATAAGAATTACATGCCTCATAAATTAAAATATTTTGAATAATATTAATTCATTTATTTTCTAGGACCACAATAATTTGGATTTTATGTATTTGAATAAATTAATATAGAGGAATAAATTAAATAATTTATTAAAAAATAAATAATCACAAATTATTTTAACGAAATAGTATGTCGGTAATAAAAATATCGAATTTATATTACACGAAAAAATCGTGAAGTTGTTCTTTCATATAAATTGGTATAGTTTGAATCGTTTAGAATGTCTTTATTATCATTTTCAATTTCAATATTTTTTATATTATTAGTGTTAAATGATCAGTAAATAAATCATCTAATTATTTTTAGTTTTCTATTTATTTTTAAAACTTGATCGTATCGACAATTGGGAGTTCCGAACTATATATTGATTTACACAATGGGGTTTTTGAAAAACTATTGCCCAACACTAGATTAAATAGTTGTTTTGTAAAATGTTATATATAACTCACTAGCGATAAGTTCGACTTTTTGCAGATGATATCCCCTGTTTATCGATATTTTCTAAATTTGTAAATATTTTCGACGATTCAATTGTACGGATGTTTAAATCACCCTTTCAATGATCCAAACATATGGATGTGCTTCAAATATGAATATGATTATCATATACAATATTGATACCTTTTCTAGAAAAAGATGTTCCGATGTGTTTTTATATTAATCGAATCTTTCTTATTAAGCATAATCATCAATTATTCTAAACATTATACTTTAAACCCTAACTTAATCCCGAATAATTTTTTTTATTGTAGGTAACCCGCAGCCGCTACCCTTCAGGTGCGCACTGGGTAAACCCTACGGGCTCACGCAATAGCCTGCAAACCACGTGAACCAAGATAAACCGCATTTAGGGACAGACTCTAACTCAGGAGGCATAATCATAAATTCTCTCCCGTGGGATTCGAACCTGTGACCAAGAGGATAGTTATCCCCTCTTTAACCAGCTGAGCCAACCCTTGCGAGCAACCCCGAACAATTTAGAAAATTACTCTTTCAACTACTTTGTTAAACTAATTTGTTAACCCCTAGTGATCCTTAAATCGTAACCGTAACCCCTTATAAGTCACCTTATTAGTTGACCCTACTTATAAGTTGAATTTACGACTTATAAGCCGATAAGTTCAATGTTAGTAATGACGTACTTTATTCTGAACATATTTTGATTTTTCCTTCTTCATCAACTTTATTTTATAAAGTTATGTTTCAAGATGTCAATATAATCAAAATTCATTAATTTTAATTAGATGTTGAATTGTTGAATTATGATTTTAGTGAAAATAAATGTAAAGCTATTTTATTGAAAGCTGAACAAGACTTTCATTCATAAGAAAAAAGACTTACTATCATTGACATCTTGAAACATAACTTTATAAAATAAAGTTGATGAAGAAGGAAAAATCAAAATATGTTCAGAATAAAGTACGTCATTACTAACATTCAACTTATCAGCTTATAAGTCATAAATTCAACTTATAATTATTAAATATTAAAATTAAGGACATAAGGTTTTAGTTTCGGTTTTGGCCAAAAAATATCCAGAACCAAACTGCGCTCCACCCTAGTTACAACTCCATCTTTAATTATTTTAAAATTTGCAAAGAGAAACCTATTATCCTTAATTATTATTTGTTTAATAAATGTTTGTTCACAAACGTCTCTGTTAGCGTAATCTATGTTTGTTTATAGTAATATTCTTAATTATTATTATTATTATTTATTTATAGTGATATGATCGAAGTGTTCGAATCAGATTATCGAACTTTAATGTAGCAAAAATATAACTTTTATGGATAACGTCAAATGTTTTATCAACATATGTGCACTCGCAAACATCGAACATTTAAAAATTAAAAGTTTTACTATAGAGTATTCTTATTTTTGTTTTAGATGATAGACAACGGTTTAGGACAAAAACTGTTATTGGAAAATATATGAGACAACGGTTTGTGTAAGATACCGTTACCCAACTACTATTTAAATAATATAACATACGATAACGGTTTCCTGTAAGAACCGTTATGTGATAGTTGATCTTACAACAGTTACTATATCTCCAAATATATGGATAATTTATATATATTTTAATTTTTGATTTTAGGTTTTAAAAAAATTAAATAATAATAGATTTTGTTGATCGTTGGATTAAACCAGATCTGTATCTAGGCCGTTGGTTAGAACTGAGTTTTTTTTCATTTTCCCTCTCTTTTAAATTTCATCTCCCCCCTTTATTTTTTTAATATTCCCCCAAAATATCCCCCCAAAAACTTTACTCCCCAACAAACTTCTTCCCCATCAATTACTCCTCGACATAACTCCCCAACACACTTCTTCCCCATTAGTTACTCTTCTTCACGGAGATTTTCTTCACACAATCTTCTTCCTCTTCTTCACACAATCTTCTTCCTCTTTTTTACACAATCTTCTTCCTCTTCTTCCATTCGATTATACTGGTATGTTTCTAATTCAATTAGAGACCGTAAAGCCCTCATCTATATTTGGGGGGTTTTGATTTTTACATATTTTTAATAAGTTTCTAAAATGCTATTTAATTTATTTCGGGTTTTTTGATTTATTTTAGAACTCTAAAACCCTCTTCAATTTATTTAGGGTTTTTTTTTATTTTTAATTTTGATTTAAGCTCAGTGATGATGTTTGTGGAGTGTCGATCTGATGATATGTTGGTGTTTTTTTATTTTTAACTCAATGGTTTATGAGATTTAAATGTTGCATGCAATGTTTATGGTATTGTGGAGTGTCTTTGCTTTATGAAATGTTGCATGCAATGTTTGATGGTATTGTGGAGTGTCTTTGCTTTGTTTTATTATGTAAATTTTACATGCAATTGTGGAGTGTTGAGTGTTGATGATGAAACCCCTGGTTTTAAACTGTAATTGTCTTATGATGAAACCCCTGGTTCATGCTATTCTCTTATTTTTTGTTCCAAATGAATATTAACAGGGTGCTAATTTTTGTTTGATATCTTGTAACTGTGCTAATTTCTTGTTTTTTGTTTCATCATTCTATTGATTTTTGAGATGAAATTACTGGATTGTTTTTTATAACTGTGCAGTCGATTAGTTAGTTGAATGTGCCCCGTGCTACTGTCTTATAATAAATGGATAATTTATCTTTATTCACATGCGGTAAGTTGTACGATTATAAGCTAGATTCTATTGTTGGTTGAATGTTTGTTTATGTATATCTCTGGTTAGTTTAGGCACTCAAAGTGTGACACAACATCATCTTAAGTAAAATTTAAAATACGCTTTTAAGTTGGAAAGTTATGATATCTCAGATGGTTATTCTTTTGTTGTTTTTAGGTTCTTTTACCTATAATGTCATTGAGTTTTATTGAGTTTACTGTCATGTTAATGTTGTACTTATTCCTTGTTTGTGTACTTTATAGGTTATGGCTACTCCTAAGAAGAAGACCAAGGCAGATAAGGGAAATTTGAAAAAGAAAGCGTCTCACAAGAATGGGTTCAAAAAGACACGATCTTCACCCCATCCAAGGACAATGAGTTTGCTAAGGGCTTTAAGAAAGACAAAGTCCACGAGCAGCGAGACCTCCACTCCATTGAGTTCTCCCCCAAAAACTGTGAAGAAGGCCATTTCTGAAAACTTACAAAAGAAAATGTCAAAGAAAAGAAAACGAGAAAAAGCTGTTACCAAATCGGACAATACTCAAGGACTAAAACTATTGAAGCGAGGCTGTGTAACGATGCACCGAATTGTGAAATGCAAGATCCGAGGGATCAAACTTACTATGTCTTTTAATGTAAAAGGAGAGCCATATGGTGAAGAAGGTAAAAAGATGCATTCATATATTGGAGTTATGGCAAGAACCAAAACCCCGATCTGGCATGATTCTTGGAAATGTGTTCCTAAAGAGACAAAGACAAAAATTTGGGACTGTGTGCAGGTAAATTGAATATAAATAACTTCCATCATTTTAACATTTATTTTTATTATTTATTCTTCATTAACTAGAACCTTTTAACTTATAATTTGTTGGTATATGTACGTAGACGGCTTATGTTGTTCATGAGTCTGCAAAAAAGTTGGTATTCAAATCGGCCGGGGAAAAATAGAGGGAATTTAAATGTCAGCTGACCAAGTACTACATTCTTCCTTATCTGGATCAACCTTAATTTTTTACACATCCTCCTGCAGATTTTACTTTTATAGAAAAATCACACCGGGACATATTTGTTGCTGATCGCACGTCGCCTAAGTTTCTGGTATATTTCTACTTAGCTTTACTCATTTTAATATTTACTTACTTATGATCTTTCTAACCTTATTGTTGCTTTTTATGAAGAAAATTCATAAAGAACAACAAGAAAGAAGGAAGCTGAGTAAATATCCACATCGAATGTCTCGAAAAGGTTATGCTAATCTCGAGAATGAATGGGTTACTAATAATGAAACAACATGCATATTTTTTGCTTCATATTAATTTTACAAGAATGTTTATGTTATTACTAAGGTGATCTTTTACATGTAAGTGTAGACTGAATCTCATCCAGATGCAAGGAAGTAGATCGGTCGGACACTTGGATCCTAGCAAGGATGGACGAAGATGGTAATTTTTTAAATGATGAAGTTGCAGAAAAAGCTAAGGAAATTATAAGTTATTAATCTAATTGTCGATTCTATTTGATGCACATGTTTGTGTATTTTTTAATAAAGAATTGAAGTTTCAAAAGTTAAATTTTAATAAATTATATACACATGAAACATATAAATCTATAGTTTATTTTTTTTCTATTATAATGTATAATTCGAATTAGTGGTCTCTAGTTTAACTTAGGATTTGTTTGTATGCCTTTACTGCTAGTAGCATGTTGATTGTATCATATTTAATATTAGTAATTAATTATATATTTTAATAATCCCATGTTCACTAAGAGAGTCAAATACACATGTTTACATTGAAAATTGGTTCATAATATTAAATGTCTAGATTTTTTATTCTGTGTTGGTTAATATTTTATTTTAATATTTTTTATCCCTGGATTAGTTTGTTAATGAATGTACTTACTAGGTCCCCTGTACCACCAAGTAAACTAAGTTGTCTCTTGTGCTTGCAACTGAATCTATTAAATTAAATATATTAAAGGATGAATGTGCTTATAACTAGTAAAAACAAATTGGTGTTAGTTGTGTAATATTTTAATTAAATGATGAATGTGCTTAAATGATGTAGGTGCTTATGGTAAAAAATGTTACTGATTTTTTTGTAGAAAAAGATGAAGGAGGAGGTTAAAGAAGGAAAACTAAAAGTTGAAGGTACTAATGATGTGTTAACAATGGCGCTTGGTAAGCCTGAGCACGGAGGCAGAGTACGTGGTAAGGGAATTCATCTGAAGCAGTCAGTTTATTTTGATCTTCCGAGGGAAAAGAAAGGGAGGACAGTGGAAGAAAGGGTACGTGAGGCAAATCAAAAGTACATGGCAGAGGAGACTCCAAAAATTATTAAAGAGAGAGATGCATTTTGTGCTGCTGATTTGAAAAATACAATGCACATTCATCGAAAAATGGTGTACAACGTGATGGTAGTCCAAAACCAAATTCCCAGCAGGCAAGCTATCACTCTAAGGGTGTGGTTGATGTGGATGTGGATGTGGATGTAGGTGTTCATAAAAATGTGACATTGATAGATAATTTGTTTGTGGATTTACCGGTAGAGCTTGAGGATAATAAAAAGGTGGCGGGTGAGGATGATAATGGAAGGGCCGTTGAGGAAATGAAAGTGGATTCTTCGGGTAATTCTGTATGCTGATTGACTATTGGATCGTTGAGCAACATTGTTGCTTGTGCAATAATTGATGAAATAAGCGTTCCCGAAGGACATGAGAAGACTATCCATGGAGTAAGTCTTGGAGAAAAGAACGTAATGGTGTCCATCACTAAAGTCATTCAAGGAGATGCTAAGATTCCCTTCCCTATCGGGGATGAAATTTTGACTGTTCAAGAAGCCATGGGAACTTTTATTGTATGGCCGAGAAACATGATAATTGCAGGAAACAATAGGAGTACTTCTCATGTTTTGGCCGCCAAGGTCAGAATGCTTTTTTAGTATGGTTAATATAAACTATGTGTTTGTCTAGTCTATTTTTTTAATTATTTTTATTTGCAATTGTTTTAGAAAACCAAGAAAGCCCATGCTAAGAAAATGAAGAAGACGTATAAAATAATTAAAGATGTTGAACTAGAGCTTGTTGTTTGGTCCGAATTATCCTTCTGCAATGAAACGTTTGTGGACATGGGCAAAGGAAGCCTTGAGTGATGGCCGGACAATTTCTTTTTAGATAAGCAAAGAAGCATTTGGCTTTACAAAGAAGTAAATCATGTTCTTATCTGATATACATGCAGTGTGCTCTTGAGGTGAAATGGCCGGCTCTGTCATTTGCCTTTTTATTCAATAAGCTTTTCATTTAAAGTTTTTTTTCGGAGTATATAGCCTTGGAATAAATATGACAATCTTTACCAAGGACTGTTTAATTTAATTTATAGCTTCTTGAATGAATATGTGAAGAAGCATAAGATGGTCAACATGATTAGCTTTGTAGATCCGGGCATAATCGGTGCCATTGGATGTGGCAGTGCAGTGTAGAGGTCGCGTGAATTGTGTACAAGATTTAAAGATTCTCTCATGCCGTGCAATGATGTGTAAGTATTTATACTATCCCAAGCTATTAAGCTGTTAAGCCTTGCCAGTTTTTTATTAATTTTTTTCAAGAATTTAGCTTTTATTTTTAAGGAATGGGTTCAATTGTATAGTTAAAATTGATAATATTTGTTGTTGAAATTTATATTAATTGCATTATTTCAGTATAAACGTAATTAAATGTCTTGACAGTTTTGAAGTTAATATAAAAGTAATCAAATGCCTTACAATATTTAATTATTTTGTTACTAGATGTTAAGTTTATTTCTAAGACGGGGCAATTGTATAGTTCAACCACGTAATATTTGAAGTTCAAATTTGATGATAATTGTATAGGTTCAGTTTTAAAGTTGATTTATTTACCGGAATTTAAATTTTATGAGTATGAGCCTTCAATTTTTGATGTTATACCTGATCATGTTTATTACAGTAAATTACACTCTACTAGTATCACATTTTGGATTCTTTTTCACAATTAGTGAGTTTAAATAATTTTTAGGTTGATTTTAATTCAATAGAAATGTAATTTTTTTTGATGATATTTAAGTTGTTCGGGTGACAAAAAAGCATCAAATTTAGGATTTACTATTGAACAAGCACCTCTGTTTTTTTTTCCGTAGGAACCAGTAGACCTTGACAGTTGTCAATCCAGACGCAGAGGTAGTCTACTATATGGACCCTCTTAAACGCCGAATTGCAAATGGAGAATGGGTGGATGTTGTCGACAAGTAAGAGTTCACGTTGTAAAATTTGATTATTAAGTCTTGTCTTGTAAATCTTGTCCGACCATACTTTGCAGTGGTTATTTATGTTTTGATATATATCGTTTTGGTTGCAGTGCCATTAAAATGTAGAAGGAGGATTTGAAAAAGGTTCCGAAGAAGAAAGTATTGTGGGAGAACATAGCGGTATTTATTTATTTTTCTGATCATATATTAATTATGTTATTAAAGGAGACTGGATATTTTAAATGAATTTTTGTTTGATACTTTAGGGATTTCCAGTGCAGACCGGGAACAAGCATTGTGGCCTGCTTGTGATGCGATACATGATGGAAATAATTCATGATAAGGAGCTGGACTTTGCTAATAAGGTGACAATTGACTATCTTTGGTCCTTTTCATCCACTTTGTATTTACTCTTATAAGGGCACAACATGTTACTTATACAAAATTTTGGATGATTTTTTAGTGGCTACGTAGATCAAACCTGGTTTACACTGACGATGACATCAACGAGACCTGGGTTGAGTTTGCAAAATATTTTATGAAATATTGTGCAAGCTAGGTCCTCGCCTTTTTTTTTGAACTTATCGTAAACTGGATGTTTTATGTATGTAGTTGGTGACAAGTAGACTCGTTTGAACTTATCTTATGTTGACAAGTAGACTCGTTTGAACTTATCGTAAAGTGGATGTTTTATGTATGTAGTTGGTGATAAGTAGACTTGCGATAATGATTTTGTGTTCGATGGATTGCTGGTAGTTTGGTATATAGATCTGGTTGTTTTGGATTGTCGAACGGATGGATTATGGTATGATATAGATTATGGTATGGTAGTGAATTGGTTTTGTTTTGGCAGGGGCCTAGATTTTGTGATGGTGTTATGTTTTGTATTTATTTTATGGTATGGAATTGTTTTTTATTTTGGAGGTGCCTAGAATTTATGATTTTTTATGCAGCTGGTTTTAATTAAATAAGAAATTGATATGCAAAATGCTTATACCTAATAAGATAATGGTTTTTTAATATAAAAGTAACCATTGTATCATTTTCGGATAACGGTTACCTCAAGAACATAATTATGTCAAAATATAAGCCATTGTCTAAACAACAATTCAATAATACCAGTTACTTATTAAATGTTGTTTGAACTATCAAGACATGAATTAGAACACAATATAAAAATAATTGGTTTAAAAGTTTTTACACAACTGTTGCTTTAAACAAACCATTGCTTGAATAATAAATGAATTGCTTTTGAACTTTTTCTTGCAATTGACTCCCCGTTGTCTATTACTTAGAAAAATTGTAGTGTTACAAAGGTTTCTTTCCAGAAGTCTTTGGTCTCAGCTCCGTTCTTATTCCCATTTCAGCCATATCAAGATGGACAGATTCCCTATCTTTTGTCTTCCCCGGAATATTTAGTAAAGTTCCAAGCAGGGCTTCGCATATATTTTTCTCGATGTGCATCACATCGAGAACATGCCTAACTGGAAAAAATTCCCAATACTCAAGTTGGAAGAATATTGAAACCTTTTTCCAAATAGGTCGAGGTTCACCTTTCTTCTATCGTGGTTGCCGTTGTTTCTTTCCAAATACATGGGCCCTTAAATGTTATACTATTTGAAAAACCTCTTCTCCAGTTAATGGAACAGGGGCGACCTCCTTCTCCACAGTGCTATCAAAAGCTGATTTCTGCCTTCTATAAGGATGATTACGGGGCAACCATCTTGGATGCCTCATAATCACCGTCTTACGGTAATTAACCAACCTAGTACCTTTTGTTTCATCAATACAAATAGTACACGCATTATACCCTTTAATAACATTTCCTGACAAGTTCCCTAAGGCAGAATAATCACTTATTGTCCATAATAAAATGCCCCTACGCATGAAAGACTCTTTCTTATAAGCGTCATAATTTGTTTCCCACGCCAAGGTCAGAATGCTTTTTTAGTATGGTTAATATAAACTATGTGTTTGTCTAGTCTATTTTTTTAATTATTTTTATTTGCAATTGTTTTAGAAAACCAAGAAAGCCCATGCTAAGAAAATGAAGAAGACGTATAAAATAATTAAAGATGTTGAACTAGAGCTTGTTGTTTGGTCCGAATTATCCTTCTGCAATGAAACGTTTGTGGACATGGGCAAAGGAAGCCTTGAGTGATGGCCGGACAATTTCTTTTTAGATGAGCAAAGAAGCATTTGGCTTTACAAAGAAGTAAATCATGTTCTTATCTGATATACATGCAGTGTGCTCTTGAGGTGAAATGGCCGGCTCTGTCATTTGCCTTTTTATTCAATAAGCTTTTCATTTAAAGTTTTTTTTCGGAGTATATAGCCTTGGAATAAATATGACAATCTTTACCAAGGACTGTTTAATTTAATTTATAGCTTCTTGAATGAATATGTGAAGAAGCATAAGATGGTCAACATGATTAGCTTTGTAGATCCGGGCATAATCGGTGCCATTGGATGTGGCAGTGCAGTGTAGAGGTCGCGTGAATTGTGTACAAGATTTAAAGATTCTCTCATGCCGTGCAATGATGTGTAAGTATTTATACTATCCCAAGCTATTAAGCTGTTAAGCCTTGCCAGTTTTTTATTAATTTTTTTCAAGAATTTAGCTTTTATTTTTAAGGAATGGGTTCAATTGTATAGTTAAAATTGATAATATTTGTTGTTGAAATTTATATTAATTGCATTATTTCAGTATAAACGTAATTAAATGTCTTGACAGTTTTGAAGTTAATATAAAAGTAATCAAATGCCTTACAATATTTAATTATTTTGTTACTAGATGTTAAGTTTATTTCTAAGACGGGGCAATTGTATAGTTCAACCACGTAATATTTGAAGTTCAAATTTGATGATAATTGTATAGGTTCAGTTTTAAAGTTGATTTATTTACCGGAATTTAAATTTTATGAGTATGAGCCTTCAATTTTTGATGTTATACCTGATCATGTTTATTACAGTAAATTACACTCTACTAGTATCACATTTTGGATTCTTTTTCACAATTAGTGAGTTTAAATAATTTTTAGGTTGATTTTAATTCAATAGAAATGTAATTTTTTTTGATGATATTTAAGTTGTTCGGGTGACAAAAAAGCATCAAATTTAGGATTTACTATTGAACAAGCACCTCTGTTTTTTTTCCGTAGGAACCAGTAGACCTTGACAGTTGTCAATCCAGACGCAGAGGTAGTCTACTATATGGACCCTCTTAAACGCCGAATTGCAAATGGAGAATGGGTGGATGTTGTCGACAAGTAAGAGTTCACGTTGTAAAATTTGATTATTAAGTCTTGTCTTGTAAATCTTGTCCGACCATACTTTGCAGTGGTTATTTATGTTTTGATATATATCGTTTTGGTTGCAGTGCCATTAAAATGTAGAAGGAGGATTTGAAAAAGGTTCCGAAGAAGAAAGTATTGTGGGAGAACATAGCGGTATTTATTTATTTTTCTGATCATATATTAATTATGTTATTAAAGGAGACTGGATATTTTAAATGAATTTTTGTTTGATACTTTAGGGATTTCCAGTGCAGACCGGGAACAAGCATTGTGGCCTGCTTGTGATGCGATACATGATGGAAATAATTCATGATAAGGAGCTGGACTTTGCTAATAAGGTGACAATTGACTATCTTTGGTCCTTTTCATCCACTTTGTATTTACTCTTATAAGGGCACAACATGTTACTTATACAAAATTTTGGATGATTTTTTAGTGGCTACGTAGATCAAACCTGGTTTACACTGACGATGACATCAACGAGACCTGGGTTGAGTTTGCAAAATATTTTATGAAATATTGTGCAAGCTAGGTCCTCGCCTTTTTTTTTGAACTTATCGTAAACTGGATGTTTTATGTATGTAGTTGGTGACAAGTAGACTCGTTTGAACTTATCTTATGTTGACAAGTAGACTCGTTTGAACTTATCGTAAAGTGGATGTTTTATGTATGTAGTTGGTGATAAGTAGACTTGCGATAATGATTTTGTGTTCGATGGATTGCTGGTAGTTTGGTATATAGATCTGGTTGTTTTGGATTGTCGAACGGATGGATTATGGTATGATATAGATTATGGTATGGTAGTGAATTGGTTTTGTTTTGGCAGGGGCCTAGATTTTGTGATGGTGTTATGTTTTGTATTTATTTTATGGTATGGAATTGTTTTTTATTTTGGAGGTGCCTAGAATTTATGATTTTTTATGCAGCTGGTTTTAATTAAATAAGAAATTGATATGCAAAATGCTTATACCTAATAAGATAATGGTTTTTTAATATAAAAGTAACCATTGTATCATTTTCGGATAACGGTTACCTCAAGAACATAATTATGTCAAAATATAAGCCATTGTCTAAACAACAATTCAATAATACCAGTTACTTATTAAATGTTGTTTGAACTATCAAGACATGAATTAGAACACAATATAAAAATAATTGGTTTAAAAGTTTTTACACAACTGTTGCTTTAAACAAACCATTGCTTGAATAATAAATGAATTGCTTTTGAACTTTTTCTTGCAATTGACTCCCCGTTGTCTATTACTTAGAAAAATTGTAGTGTTACAAAGGTTTTTTCAATGGTTCCCGAAAAGTTAGCCGTTATCTCTTTTGCATTATAACATCGTCCTAAAACTGTTGTCTAAAAGATACTTAAATTATAGCCTTTGAAAATAACTATTGTTCTTTTCTTATATAAACAATAGATGGATAAAATAACTGTTGTCTGAAAAAGATATTTAAAATTAGAAAGAAAATTTAGAACTTTCTCTAGACGTAAAAAAATCTTGTTTGTTACTACAAAAACTGTCATGTTAAAAAGGTTCCAACAATAGTTTTTCTAAAACAACCGTTGTATCATCCATATTGTAATCAGTGTTAAACATTATTGTTGAATCTCCATTATTACAACTGTATTAACAACTGTTGTGTAACCTTCGATCACACGAGTTTTGGATAGACAACGGAAACTCTACCTGTCAGACAACCAAAAAAAAACAGTTGTATGATTGCAAAAATGTTGTAGTGTTGTGTCTTTTGATAAAATTTTCTTTTAATATATTCATATCCTTATAATTTCTATTTTTTACTTTACGGCCTGATTTACTCTCTTTTTGTTCCCTATTTATTTTTTCTAAATATGGTATATGCAAGAAGATATTTACCTTAAAAGATGAGAGTATCTAATATGGTTGACTTTTTTAAAGATTTGTGCAAGATTTTTATTATTAGTTAAAAAAGATAAAAATGATTTTATCTCAATATCTCAGTATGCAAGAAGAAAATTATTGTCTCATATCTCAATAAAAAAGATAAAAGAATTACATTTAGACATAACAAGAAAAATGCTCATATCAAATAGCTTTTGATCCAATCATTTTCCACCAATTGGCTTTATGGAAGAAGAACCATGTAAAAAATGATGAATTCTGTAGCCCCACAAAATGTTGTGTGTTGAAAGTATGAGTTAGTACCAAGTGGATTCACTAAGATCATAAAGTTAGTCACTTTTATGTCTCCAGGTCACTACATGACCTGCTCGGCACAAATGACTAGGATAAGAGACAATAAAATTTGTTGTAAGTTTAAAAATTTTCATCAAATTTATATCAAACCCATTCTAAACTTTTTATTGATATTTTTTGATTTTAATAAAAAACAAAGTTCGAAAATTACTTCATGCACCTAAAGACAGACCATTATTGGAACAAAATAGATTATGAGAAAAAAGATGGATGAAATAGGTGTAGTAATGTAGTCATTAGAAATAAAAAAAAACAAGAATTCATTGAATATGAATAGACCTTTACACTAGTGCACATTAAAAGTTATTAGAATTTTTTTTATATTTTTTGCACACTCAAATTTCAAGGGGTATTATATGGATGTCAAGGTGCCTTTGTAAGGGTTTCTAAATGGAGAGCTTAGAAAAGAAGTCTATGTAGAGTAACCACTTATCTTTGAAGATACTCATTTTCCAAACTTTATATATAGATTACTCTAAGCATTATATGACCTCAAACAAGTATATAAAGTATGGCATGAGACAGTATCTCTGTTTTTTTATGTAGAATGGATTTACTAGAGAAATTATTAATAAGATACTATTCTACAAGAAGCATGAAAGTGATATCATCCTAGTTCACATCTATGTGGATGATATGGTATTTGGCTTTATCTACTAATGAAAAGTCGTGTGAAAGATTTTCAAGATTAATGCAAAGTAAGTATGAGACTAGTTTAATGAGAGAGCTAATATTTTTTCCAAACCTTGAAGTTAGCCAAACGAAAGATGGAATATGTATAAGTCAAGCCAAATACATAGGGGATCTATTAAAGAAGTTTGACTTAGAAGATAGCACTCCACATAAGACACTCATGTCTCCTCCCACAAGTCTTGAGGAAGATAATAACGGCAAGAGCATAGACATCTTTCTTCTATACTTAACAACTAGTAGAGCATATATCATATTTGCAAGATGTCTATGTGGAAGGTTTGAAGCTATTCCAAAGGAATTTAATTAAACAACCATAAAAAATATTTTCAGATATATGAAGGGAATCTCAAACCTTGGGCAGTGGTATCCTATAGACACTAATTTCAATCTAGTTGGTTATTCTCATGCTGATTATGCTGGATGCACAAAGGGTTTCAATCTAGTTGGCTATTCTAAGCATTATGCTGGATGCACAAAGGGAACATCGGGAAGGTGTCAAATATTAGGACAACGGTTAGTTTTCCGGTATACTAAAAAAACAATAATATCTATCAACATCAACCATTCAAGCTAATTACATCGCTACTTGCAATTATTGTGGTCAAGTGCTTTGCCTTGAAAACCATTTTATGGATTATGAACTGTCAATCACTCTAGAATAAAGCACGTTGACATTAAATATCACTTTAAGGAACATACAACAAATTGAAACATTGACTTGCATTATGTTCGTGTAGAGAAGTAATTAGCAGATATTTTTTCAAAACCTGTTGATGAGTCCACTTTTCCTAGGCTTGTTAATGAAATTAGAATGCTTAACTCATCTTGATTTACTTGTAATTTAAATGTCTGATAATTGTTACAATTCTGATATTTCTATTCTCTCGAATGCTCAATATTTGAAGATAGAAATAAGCTGGAATATGTGTTATAAATATTTCATTAACTAAATGCATATCTTGAGACTTATATGGGATCTTTAGCTTTAAATTTTGTTAAATTTTATTTCAAAATTTTGATAATTAAATTGTTGTTTATTTACTTACTAAGAATTCAGAATGTTAATATTTAATTTTTACATATTTTTACATCTATAAAGAACTGAGTGATTTGGAATTTATCGAATTGGCTAGTTCAAACTTCTCCAATTAGTTCATATGGGAGTTCTCGAATAAGTCAATTTTGAGACTTCTCCATGGTCTATATTAGAGTTCTCGAATAAGATTAATTTGACTTCTCGAATATAGTCATTCCCAAGTTCTCTTATAGGCTAAAACAGGGACTTCTCGAATCAGTTCATGTGAGAGTTATGAATTAGTTTATTTGAACTTCTTGAATGATTTAATTCACTTGCCAAAATTTTGAGAATTCCATTTTCTTTCTTCAAAAATTCAAAATTATGTCACTAAGTGTAAAAGCTTATAAGCTCAATTATATCTCCTTTAATTGAGCATACTCGGTTAAAATTTCTTGCAATTTTATCTCTAATCAGTAACTTGTGTGACTTGACGAATGTATATTTCTTGCAAAATATTTCAAATCCACAAATCACTCAAGTGCTTGAGCTCTCTTTTATCCTTCAAATAATTCTCATCTCAATATAAGTGCTTTAAATCTTATTATAATTTAAGAGATTGATTTTTTTGTATTACTTGAAGAAACTAATTATTTTTTATTAAAGATTGATCATTAATTCAAGATATATAAAATATAATACCTTATAGAGTATAATTAGATTCCCTCACCTTTAAATAACTATAATTGTTTTTTTGAAATCTTATTACTAAGTATACTCTATTATTTATTTCTAAGTATACTCTATAACTTTTAGACCTTCAAACTATATAGGATTCAAGTATAACTAATTTCCATTATTTAAATAATTAAACTGTAATAAATCTTATTAATATTTTTTAAATAAAATTTATGCATAAAATAGTGATAATTTGGGTTTTACTTTATTATTTAAATATAAAAATAATTAAAAAGTAAATACTAAAACACATGGCTTTATATACCCCAAAATAATAACTATGGCATTGGATTTCGAAAGATAATTCAAAAATTATATATAAAAAAAGAGTAAGGAAAATTTGAAACTAATAATTTAACAATTCCCAATACTCTCGATTATAAAAAGTGAAGGGTAATTCTTTGCATCTCTTCCTCAAGTTCTCAAGTAGCCTCTTCTCTCGGATGATATCTCGAGATTATCTTTATCAAATTGATTTCTTTATTTCTTATCTTCTGAACATTTTTTTCTATAATCTGGGTAGGTTGTTCTTCGTATGTCAAATTCGGCCAAATCTCGATTGGCTCGTAGGAAAGTACATGAGGGTTGTCAGGATGGTAAGCCTTCAAGACGGATATGTGAAAAACATTATCGATATACTGGAGATCTGGTGGTAATACTAACTGATAAGATACAACTTCAGCTTTCTTTAATACCTCAAATGGACCAATATATCTGGGACTTAACTTTTCTTTCTTCCCAAATCTCATAACTCCTTTCTAAGGTGATACCTTAAGTTAGACCTAGTCTTCGACCTTAAATTCCTTATATTTTCTTCCCAAATCACCATATTTCCTTTGTCGGTCCTGGGAGGCTTTTAATTTTTTCTTGATGATCTCAACGGATTATATGGTCTGTTAAATCAATTCAGGTCCATAAATCTTTCTTTCACCCACTTATTTTTAACATATTGATGATCTTCATTTCCTACTATATAGAGCTTCAAACCGAGCCATTCCTATACTTTAATGATAACTATTATTGTAAGCAAATTCCACCAATGCTAAATGGTCATCCCAATTCTCTTTGAAATCCAAAACACATGCCCTTAATATATTCTCAATCATCTGTATAATTCTCTCGCTTTGTCCATATGTTTGGGGATGGTAAGCCGTACTCATATTTAGTCTCGTGCTTAAGTATTCCGGGACACTTTTCTAAAATCTTGAGGTCAATATTACATCTCGATCAGACAAGATTAAAAATGGAACTCCATGTTTTACTACAACTTCTTTCAAATATAGATTGACTTACTTCTATATAGTGTACCTTTCCTTAATTGGAAGAAAATACGCAGATTTGGTCAATCGATAAACTATAACTCAAATGGTTTCATGATTTGTCTTAGATCTTGATAATCCAATATTGAAATCCATAGTGATATGTTCCTATTTCCAATATAGGATTTTTAAGGATTTTAACAAATAACTAGGTCTCTAATATTCTGCCTTTATCTTTTGGCACGTCAAACACTTACTCACCCATTATATAATTTCTCTCTTCATATTTGGCCACCAATAATTTCTTTTTATATCTTGATACATCTTTGTACTTCAAGGGTGGATCGAGTATCTAGAATTATGGGCTTCATTCGTAATCTTATCTTTTAAATCAGGTACGCTGGGGATCAATTATATTTATAAGTACCAAGAAAATTATAAGAATAAATTAATCAAAACAAGGTGGTATAGACAATGCTTAGATGAAATCCAATTTCTTTGGCCCATCGATCAAGCAATGATATGAACCCTAATCTTCGGGATGAACAAATTTGGCACCTAGAAAACTGTGTCCCTTTAACCATCAAAAATGTCATGCCTCAAGATTACTGTACCATCACAACCGTTGAATTCCTAACGATTCCCATCATAGCCTCCGATTTTAAAACTCTAACATCACGCATACTAAAGTAGTGAAATGTCGCGTCTTTGAGATATATTATATAAACATCATCCTTCTCTCCCTTTACCATTTTATCACTTCATAAAATCTGTCTAACCATGAACATTCTTTCCTGAGCTTCAATCTCTGGCAAGAAAACTCATCACGGGAAATGTAAAGTCTCGATTGCCGCAACAACCTTACCCTACTTCTCAATTTTTGTTTAGAACTCTTTGTACTTGGATATGCATGTTATTCCATTTCATGTTTTTAGTTTATGTAGTACAATTAACTTAGCATAACAATTGTTAGTATGATGTTTTTCCGGGGTCTGAGCTTGGCCTTTTCTTTTCCCTTTTTTTGGCTCACGATATCTCCCCATTCTGGGGTTTGGAGGGACTTAAAGAGGGTATGCGATTGTGTTCCTGGGCTTGAACATTCCTCATAATATGTAAGCATTTGAACACACTTCGGGAATCGGTCTCCCAACACTTTCCACACCCTTACTTTATCTTCATGTCTTGGATCAATCCGACATGTTGTACTCAGCCTTCTTTTTCTGTCTTTTCTAAAATTTACTTTCCGAGTATATGGCTAAAGTTTACTTATTTTTGGATTCAAGGACATGGGTTGGTCAAATCAGGAGGTTGGGCCTTCAAACCAGGACCGAGTTGCCATTGGCCCAGCTCATTTTAGTAATATAATAACCTTTTCGGCTGTTAATGTAATATCCGTATTTTTATTTTAATTATTATCTATTTAATATTTGTATTAGTTAGAAATAGATTAGAATTAGTAATAATAGTAATTTTTAATACAATTTGATTTGGAATAGAATTAGTAATTATATTATTAATTAGATTAGGGATAGGATTCTATTAATTGTGGGCTTGTGGGCCTATAAATATATATATATACAAGTTATGTCCTATTCTATGTCTTTTTAATTGGAGCCGCTCTTAGAGGCTAGGGTTTGAGAAGACAAGAAGATCTTAGAAGTTTATTCTTGTGTTATTCGATTGATCAAGGTACGAGAATCGATCTTTTCTTCTTCATAATCATATCATGTTCATCTTCTTATTTGTTTGTGCTGAAATTCGTATGTGATAAAATCAGCATCTCGTATCTGTTGTAAAATCCATAACTTATTCGTTTGTACACGGAATTCATTGATTCTTGATTTTCTGGAAAGCTTGTTTCGATACCTACAACTTCCATGTTTACATATTTTGTGGAATCAGCCTCTAACTATGTGCAAATATCCATTCTTTGTGACCCTTCAGATTTATGACGTGAACAGTTTTTCATACCTTCTAAAATTCGTTATAAATCGATCTTATGTCGGAAAATTACTCATGATATCAATCTGGAAAGCTTATGAAATTCTCTTTCATTATATGGTATACCCATTATATATTTAAATCTTTTAAATTGCCTAAATTGCCTTACAAATATTCTGGTCTGTTTATACTTATCAGCCGAAAGGGGAGGTTAAATTAATTTCCGCTCTAAAGGCGAGCAAACTTTTATCTAAGGGTTGTGATGGCTACCTTGCTTTCGTGAAGGATACATCGAAGGATGAACCTCGCATCGAGGATTATCCAGTTGTGAAGGAGTATCAAGATGTGTTCCCCGATGAGCTACCAGGTTTGCCACCACATAGAGAGGTGGAGTTTACTATTGAACTAGTTCCTGGTGCTGAGCCTATTTCCAAGGCGCCTTACCGTATGGCACCACTTGAGTTGCAAGAATTGAAGGAGCAGTTGCAGGAGTTGTTGAATAGGGGATTTATCAGACCAAGTGTGTCTCCATGGGGCGCTCCTGTGTTGTTTGTGAAGAAGAAGGATGGTTCTATGAGATTGTGCATTGACAATAGGGAGTTGAATAAGGTGACTGTCAGAAATAGGTATCCTTTGCCACGCATTGATGACTTGTTTGATCAGTTACAAGGGGCGAAGTACTTTTCGAAGATAGATTTGAGATCTGGTTACCATCAGTTACGAGTTAGGGAGGAAGACGTTCCGAAGACTGCATTTCGCACTCGTTATGGTCATTATGAGTTTCTCGTGATGTCCTTTGGGTTGACGAATGCACCAGCGGTATTTATGGATTTGATGAATCGGGTCTTTCATGATTATCTGGATAAATTCGTGGTGGTCTTCATCGATGATATCTTGATATACTCTAGGAGCAGAGAGGAGCATGAGGAGCATTTACGTACTGTACTTGAAATTTTGAGGAAGAGGAAGTTGTTTGCGAAATTTTCCAAGTGTGAATTCTGGTTGGAGGAAGTGGCATTCTTGGGGCATGTTGTATCTGGTAGGGGCATTGAGTTGGATCCTGCGAAAATCGAGGCTATTACTAATTGGCCCAGACCTAGCAATGTGACGGAGGTGAGGAGTTTCTTGGGTTTGGCAGGCTACTATAGGCGTTTTGTGGAAGGTTTCTCTTCCATAGCTTTACCATTGACTCAGCTAATGAGGAAGGGAATCAAGTTCAAGTGGAATGATGATCGTGAGAAGAGCTTTCAAGAGTTAAAGAAGAGGTTGGTGTCAGCTCCAATACTTGTGTTGCCATCAGGGAGTGGAGGTTTTCAGGTGTATAGTGATGCTTCTAAGAGAGGATTGGGGTGTGTTCTTATGCAACATGGGAAAGTGATTTCTTACGCTTCTAGGCAGCTTAAACCATATGAGGTGAATTATCCTACCCATGACTTGGAGTTAGCAGCAGTGGTCTTTGCTTTGAAGATCTGGAGACACTATCTTTATGGAGAGACTTGTGACATCTTTACTGATCACAAGAGTCTCAAATACATCTTTACTCAGAAGGAGCTTAACATGAGGCAGCGGAGGTGGCTTGAACTTCTTAAGGATTATGATGCAAATATTCAGTACCATCCGGGGAAGGCGAATGTAGTGGCAGACACTCTTAGTAGGAAGAACTTGGGGAGTGTTGCATCTCTCATTACTCAGCCGCACCTTATTTCAGATTTGGAGCGCTTGGGTGTTGAGTTGTATGTTAGAGGATCAAGTGGTAGTATTACAAATTTGAAAGTGGAACCGAATCTTGTTTCAAGGGTTAAGGAAGCTCAGAAGAGTGATACAGGTTTGGAAGCTATTAGATCCGAGGTGGCAGGTGGAAAGCAAACACAATTTCATTTCGATGATGAGGGTGTGATGTGGTTGGGTAGTAAATTGTGCGTGGCCGCAGACCCGACGATTCGTGAGGAAATTTTGAAGGAGGCTCATAGTTCTTCATTTTCTATTCATCCAGGTTCCACCAAGATGTATAGGGATTTGAAGAAGCACTTTTGGTGGAGTGGAATGAAGGGAGATATAGCAGAATTTGTGGGAAAATGTCTTACATGTCAACAAGTGAAGATAGACCATCAGAGGCCTAGTGGATTGTTGCAACAGCTAGATATACCAGTTTGGAAGTGGGAAAACATTACTATGGATTTTGTAACTCATTTGCCGAGGACTTTCAAGAAGAATGATGTTATATGGGTGGTGGTTGATAGACTCACTAAGTCCGCTCACTTCTTGCCTATTAAAGAGACTACTCCTGTTCATGAGTTGGCAGAGATTTTTCAGCGAGATATTGTTAGACTTCATGGTGTGCCGGTGTCGATAGTTTCTGACAGGGATACGAGATTTACATCACGTTTTTGGAAGGGATTCCAGCAAGCTTGGGGTACGAGGCTTAATTTCAGTACAGCTTATCATCCGCAGACCGATGGACAGTCAGAGAGGACGATTCAGACATTGGAGGATATGTTGAGGGCTTGCGCGTTAGAGTGGACAGGTGATTGGGATAAATATTTGTATCTTGTTGAGTTTGCGTACAATAATAGTTGGCACGCGAGTATTGGTATGCCACCATTTGAGGCTTTGTATGGTAGGAGGTGTAGGGCACCATCTTGTTGGGATGAGGTTGGTGAGAGAGTCAACGAAGGGCCGGAGTTAGTTAGAATTACTAATGAGAAGGTAGAGAAAGTTAAAGAAAGTCTGAAGGAAGCTCGATCTCGTCAAAAGAGTTACGCGGACCAACATAGGAAGTTTGGGGGATTTGAGCCAGGTGATCATGTGTTCTTAAAGGTGTCGCCTTGTAAGGGTGTGAAGCGTTTTGGTATGAAGGGAAAGCTTAGTCCGAGATATGTTGGCCCTTTTGACGTTATGGAGAAAGTAGGGGAAGTATCTTATAGAGTTGCGTTGCCACCACAACTATCTCATGTGCATAATGTGTTTCATGTGTCGGTTTTGAGGGGCTACAAATATCATCCATTACATGTAGTTCAGTATCCATTACATAAGATTAAAGAGGATCTTTCTTGTGAGGAGGAAGCTGAGGCTATCTTAGCTCGAGAGGAGCGAGTTTTGAGGAAGAACACCATTCCGTTTGTGAAAGTTTTGTGGAAAAATCATTCGGAAAGAGAGGCTACTTGGGAATTAGAAGAATCTATTCGTGAGAAATATCCGCATTTGTTCGATTCAGGTACGAGTTTTAGTTTCGTTCGATTCCGGGGACGGAATCCTTTTTAAGGGGGTATATATGTAATATCCGTATTTTTATTTTAATTATTATCTATTTAATATTTGTATTAGTTAGAAATATATTAGAATTAGTAATAATAGTAATTTTTAATACAATTTGATTTGGAATAGAATTAGTAATTATATTATTAAATAGATTAGGGATAGGATTCTATTAATTGTGGGCTTGTGGGCCTATAAATATATATATATACAAGTTATGTCCTATTCTATGTCTTTTTAATTGGAGCCGCTCTTAGAGGCTAGGGTTTGAGAAGACAAGAAGATCTTAGAAGTTTATTCTTGTGTTATTCGATTGATCAAGGTACGAGAATCGATCTTTTCTTCTTCATAATCATATCATGTTCATCTTCTTATTTGTTTGTGCTGAAATTCGTATGTGATAAAATCAGCATCTCGGATCTGTTGTAAAATCCATAACTTATTCGTTTGTACACGGAATTCATTGATTCTTGATTTTCTGGAAAGCTTGTTTCGATACCTACAACTTCCATGTTTACATATTTTGTGGAATCAGCCTCTAACTATGTGCAAATATCCATTCTTTGTGACCCTTCAGATTTATGACGTGAACAGTTTTTCATACCTTCTAAAATTCGTTATAAATCGATCTTATGTCGGAAAATTACTCATGATATCAATCTGGAAAGCTTATGAAATTCTCTTTCATTATATGGTATACCCATTATATATTTAAATCTTTTAAATTGCCTAAATTGCCTTACAAATATTCTGGTCTGTTTATACTTATCAGCATAGTTGTTTCATGTTCAAAAATTCATATCTTCTTCATTATTCGTCATAAAATTATGATCTTTATAAATTATGAAACCTCTGAGAATTCTCTTTCATTGTCTAGTTATAGTCGAAGTGAGATCAGATTGTCTTTATTGTCTAAATTTGCCTTCTTTGTAATCTGTTCCTGAATAATTTCTGCTGTGATACCTGAACTTCAAAAATTCATAACTAATTCGTTATCAGTGCGTTTTTGATGAATCTTATCATTTTGGAATCCTTGTTAAATCTACTTTATTTCTCCAGTTGACCATTATTTCAAATCCTTAACTTATCTGCTGTTAAAATTCGAATTAGTATAAGTTGTTCACTTTCAATCGTATTTCAACAATCCGATTTAATGGTCCATCAGATGAGGTACGGATTCTATCCCCTTTTTATTCATGGCTACTCATCTTAGAATTGAATATCTCTAATTTACTCAATTCCATATTTTATTTGCTCCGTTAATATTATCTGATCATTTTAACTTCCGAAAATTATTTTAAAATTTGATTTGGAAAATTTTAGATATCTGTTTATGTAATTTTCAAAAATTATTTATGACACCCTTTGTCCTGGAAATTTGAATTACATGTATCTGGTGATTTTAAATTTGCGAAAATATTTTTATTTGAACCCTTAGAGATATAGGGTATACCGAGTTAACCAGCTGTAGGGGTACTACAGCCATGTCATTGCGGCACCAGTGACATGACACTTCCGTGACAGTGTGATTGGTCACGGCGTATCCTTCTGTTAGCTCTTGGGAGGAGCTTTTGCGTATTTGATATTTGTTCAGGATACGTGGGTGCACCCAGAGTTTGATTTGTGATTTGATTTATGGTGATGTCGTATATGCCGTACACGTTATCGATTCTGTTGCACACATTAGGTACCCTATGATGTGTGTATTTGTATCTGTTCTGATCTTGGTATGAAATATCCTAACCACTCGTTGTTTCAGCCTTCCTTATTTTTAAAATTGTTGTTTAATTATAAATTGCTGATTATTTATTTCTGATCTCTTGTTTTATAAATTGTATTCCAAATCCGTACTGGGCGTTTGGCTCATGCCGTATTCTTTTTCTGGCAGGTGCTTAGGGGGATCTGGGACTGTGTGATGGAGAGCTCCTTTTATTTCGTTCTTAGGATTTCAGACTTCTATCATTATTTAGACATAATTACTTATTAGAGATTTCAGCGTTTATATATTTGGTTTAGACATTTTGGAAATTTAATATTATTTTGGAGATTTTAGACTGTTTAATTTTTTTTTTTTTTTTTTTTTAGAGATATATTAGTGCTCTATTTGCAGGTTTATGGATTATAAGTAATATTTCCCTTCTATTTTAAGAAGGGGGTGTTACAGTTAACAACCTGATCCAACTCAAAAAGTAAGAGATGAAAAAATTCTACACAGACTATCAAATTCCCAGAGGTGACTATCACATATATCAACAGAAGGATTCAGATTGGATCTTTTAAAACCCCCTAGTTCTAAAGGGCTTCGATGACTACGCCGTAGAAATTCTGAAGTTGCATTCAAGTACAGCTTCCATGTCTCTTTACTCAAGCTCATAAAAAGACTCTTCTACCATATGAAAATAGCATTCCCCCAAATAGATCCGAATGGCTTTATTCACGTAAATAAATTCTAGTTTCGAGGCCCAGAGGCGAAGATTCATCCCTCAACTAGGTTATTCTGGTTTTATTATGAATTCCGTAAGAACATAAAGAGCCATACTCATTGGTGCTATATGGCCATCCCATACCTATCTGAGTTCAAGGTTTGACATCTGGTTGACCGACCGGCTCTACTTCTTATGCCGAACCTTAAGCTTGAAGAGGTTGGAGACTACCATAATTAGGTGTCCTTAAAGGCGCCTAAATGGCCTACAACCAGTAGCGAAAACAAAGATTAGGTATTAGCATACGCGGTAGTGGTAACATATTTTTTCCTTTTCATGCTTTTTTTACTTGTATCTTTACTTTCCTTTGTTCATTCTAGATAAATTTTATTTTTTACATTGAGTTTCTATGTTTTTTACAGTATCAACTCACAAAAAAATGTTAGAAAGGAAGAGAAAAATGGCCGAAGAAAAGCTACAGGCCAAACAGCTGAATACCGCTGAAGGGTCTACCTAGACAAAGGGTGCTAATGCACGGTTCCTCTGAATTCCGAGCCTCCTTCACCCACTAACTCCTTAGAATTTATGGGTGAGGTTAGAACCGTTCTTCTTTCGGTCTAGGATGTTGATCCGTGAAAGAGGACAAGCACCACCGATGGAGGAGTTATCAAAACTTATGCCCCAAAATGGGTCGTTCTATATTCTGACTCCATCATTCAATTATCTCCTGTCACCTCTAGGGAGGTCCACCCAAATCTCTTATGAGGCCGCATTCTTCATAAGGATCAGGCTGTGTACGTAGCAGTTGACCCCATAGACTCGTGTACTGAGCTTTTAAATCGACTTTCTTTGGTATGCCTTATTCTTTATCCTTGCCGAGCAATTCCTTTCCATAACCCTATATTTTACTTATAGTATTCTTTCCTTGTAATTGTTTTAAGGTTGTTCCTTGGATGGCTATTGTGGTCGACAAGGTTCAGGAAATACAAGACGCATGAAGGCTGTGAATCAAGTAGAGCTCAGGGCGACCAAAGTAGAAGAAAAGTTGGCTCGTGTGCAAAAGGCATTGGAGGTGCTCGACATACATACATCATCTCTGGCCAATGACTAGAAGAACTTTGAGGCGGACCTGTCTCAGCTTCAGGGAAGAGTGGACTGAAGGATAAGACAACTAAAGACCTCTCGGAAGCAGCTCCACATGGAGAAGAATAAGTTAGTGTAGTGTTTCGAGGTATAAACCGCAATGAAAATTGTAATTAAAACGTGAAAAATTGGAACTTTTGAAACCCACTCCTGGATCTATGCAAAAAATAGATATTTAATTCATTGGTAAGATTGTTTATCTTAAGATGTTTTACAAATTGGTTGACTAATGGAGATCTAAAGCTTGTTCAATCACCACGCATCTCGCTCTCACAATCCACGCTCTATCGTTATCCATACGTATGCTTGAACTCAAGGATTGAGTGTGTACTAGCACAAAGTCATTTCTTCTTTCTCTCTCCATCTTCTCTCTTGGTGGTTAAGGTTATTAATAAAAGTCTTGCATACAAAATTAGCCACACAAGAGATATTATATAGAGGGTAGGAAAATGAATTAAAACTCCTAACTGATTAGGAGTTATTATTAATTTAAAATTTCTCTTTGTATAGTAATTAAGTCTAACTTAATTATTTAACAGCTGAATTTCATAATTAATATTAGTAAATTTGAATATCATTATTTATCTAATTAATTAAGTCAAACTTAATTAATAAAATCAATAATTCAAATTACTTTATTTTAATTTAAATCTAATTTAAATTAAATAATCATTTAAGAATTCTTTGTTTGTGACCAATATGTTATTATTACGTTGAAAATAAATTTTAAATCTAACTTAAAATCGTAAACAATGAGCGATATCCAATAATACATCATTGCTACCCAAGTAATAATAATAAAATCAGTGATCGATTAAAGCTTTCATAAATAATGTACAATGTAATATAACCCCTTTATCCACATATTATATATTTAACTTGAGGCATGTAATGTGTCATCCTCATCAATATTTAATCCAAGTTTCCTTGATCAATGAGTAGACTATTATAAAAAATCAATATTTGAGAGCGACCACATATTTCATAGTCTAGCTCACACAAGAGGCCAAAAATATCACTGCTAAAGTAGGAGTGTTAAATCATTTCTAGATCATTCATATTTCTCATATGATTTATAATGTACCCGAAATATAGTTTTATAAATATACGGTCAAAGGTAACTTTTAATGTGATCAAAGTACATTAATTCTCGGATAGAAATATAATAATTTTAAGTCTAAGAACCATTATATCATTATCACTATAAGAATTACTCATGACATAACAAACATGTAAAATATTACATTGCGTATATCTGACACCATGTACATTTACATCTGCCTGTATCACTACTCGAAATAGTAGATACGACATCAGTGTTTAGACATCGGCATGTAATGCACCCGATGTTAAAAGCCTGTTTAATATCGGTTTAAAAATAAGCGATATTGAAAATGAATGCTAACATCGTTTTCACCTAGTAGCCGTTGTCTATGTTCAGAAATTAAAACTCCCAAATATATGATTTTAACTTTGACATCGGCTGATTTTATTGACCGTTGTCTATTATTAGAAATTAAAAAGGCCAAATTATGTTTTGAACTTTGGCATCGGTTTATTTTGTATACTGTTGTCTATAGCCATTTCTAAAAAATAAAGTTTTACTTATCATTTTCCCCCCAATTGCGGTACATTTCCCCCTTTAATTTTAAAAAAATATCACTTTATTCTTATTCCCCCTTTCCAAAATATCTATCACTCTTCTCTCTCTCCCGCGACCTCAGCTCTCTCGTCTCTCTCACCTCTCATCTCTCTCTCATCTCTCCCCTCTTTCTCTCTTACTACACTCTCTCTCACTTGGCTACCTCTCTCCGACTTTTTCCGTTATCTCTCACCTCACTCTCTATCTCGACCTCAATTTCTCACTCATCTCTCTCAATTAAATTACAATCCACCGATTACAGTTGTAAAAACCCGATTTTTAATTACACAAATCCTTAATTGTTCGATTCTCTTCAATTATAAGAAGGTCAAACCCTAGATTTGGCTTCTTCAATTTGTTTGAGTTATCTGTAATTTTTGTGTTCAATTAATTGATTTATGTATCTCTCTCACCCCTCTTTATGTCTCTCACCCCCTCTCTGTATCCATCCCTCTCTTTATCTATGTTTATCTCGGTCTCCACTTTGCCTCTCAGTTCTACTTTTCTGTTTATCTTGTCCACCTTACAAATGATAATTTTCTTTGTGCTATAACTAGTATATACAACTGGGTTTGCAGAGAACTGGCTTTGAACGTGTTTTTCAGTTGGTAAGTAACTCGCTTTTCCTTAAAATTGAATAGTTTATAACATTATTTCGATTTACTGGTATTGTTGGTTGTATGACCAGAAGGTCTATTAGTTAAAATATTTATTTATTATTTTACTATAATTATAAGCATCTAAGGGCAAGGGAACTAGGGTACGTATTTCAGTATGCAAAGCATGCCCATCTCTCGTCCTAGATTCGAATTCTCGAGAAGCAATTCACAAGGATATGGAGAATACTAATGGTACAGTTTTTCCTCAGATCCATCGACTTTGGTTTATGCTGGCAGTATATGTGTTGATTATGATATTTTATATTTTTGTGAGTACTGAATGGCCACGAGGATAATGTAGAGTATGCATGAGATCAGAATATGGGTGAGTATGCTACTTTGTTGTACGTTAATGTAACCTATTTATGGATGATTTTTGGTTATTGACAATGATTCACATTATATTTACTTAAAATTAATTCTTGTTTCATCTCGGGGAACAAGTTATAAGTATTTGACCTGCAAAAATGATCATATGTGTATACCGTACATGTTAATCGTAACACTTGAAGTTGCGAGATATTAGGGACATAAGAGTGCATCTTGGCATTGTAAATTGTTATAATTGGAAATGAAGCTTATGAATTGCTCAAATTTTGTTCTAAAACAAAAGGCAATAAGCATATAGGTTTAGATGAATACTATAAAATTGTTCAGAGAGTTCCCTAATTTATTAATATGTACTGTCACTGATGTTTTGAAATGTGTGGAATACACACTTTAACAAGTAAATATACAAATGGTAAGTCATAAACAAATATGAATTTTATTGATACTATTAATTAAATGTATTTTCTCACTTTTTTTTAATAGGGTGGGGCAAGGGAGGTTGATCTGGGTTTGCATACTATCAGGTCTCATGGAACTGCAGTTGCAGGGAGACATAAATATGATTAGTTTATCATCCTCTTCCTTGTGTTCACAAAGATCATCTTAAATATCATACACCCATACTATCGCTTTATTGGGAAGGGTATGATGTATGATCTTAAGTATCTAATGAAAGACAACATGGTGCCATTATGGACTGTTCTGGTGACTTTCTTGTATATACGAGTACATTCTCTATTTTCTTATGCTCTCACTGTGTAAAGACCAATTGATTTGTCCAGACTATAGGAATAGCATTATTGATAGCATGTACTTGTATTGTACAGATGTATGCAGTTTTGGTGCCGATTGCTATATACAACCACTTCTATATCCGGAGAAGAAATGTCTATGACCTGCACCATAGTATTTTAGGTGGGTACATATTGATTATATAATCTCAGCAGTTAAAGATAAACTGCTCTTATATCACCTTGTCAAAATCCTACTGAAAATCTTGTATCCGCTATACTGATAATTGGTGTTATTAAAGATTCTATAAAGAACACAGTTGGTCTCCCTCGACCTGATTAGTTTATAGGCAATGCTTTATGAATGTGGTTTATTGATGACTGGACATTATTGTTGGTGTTGGACACTCACTGTGATGGTCTGTTTATATTGTTCAATATATCTGGGATAAATACAATTTGGGAGCTCTAGATGCTGGTTGTTTGATGGTAGCTTTTTTAAATACAATTCTTCAAACACACCCCTGAAAGTTTAAAATTTAAAATTGAACTAATACCTTTTTGTTCACTAGGAAGTCAGCATGCTACATGTGTAATCCACTGATTAAATTCCGTAATTTTGATTTATTGTGGCTTGTCTGTCTATCTTATATTTATAATTAGATATTAAATCCTCTTTATGTTTTCTTCAGTTATATTGGAACCTAATTTCAAACTTTTAACTTTGTTAATTTTTCTGTATCAGGTTTTGCTATACCGCTAGAGGAGGATTCTGCTATACAGAGGATAACATATTTTAATTTAGTACTGGTATTAGTGATATTGTATTCTCAAATACTCAAATAATAAAATTTGTTCACACAGTAATAGGATTGTAGGTGTGTTAAACTTGTCAATAATTTGAGCTCTGGACACAAGTGATGCATTTTCTTTTCCATGGGAGAAGAAAATTATTATTGAGCTCTGGACACAAATGATGCATTTTCTTTTCCCTCGGAGAAGAAAATTATAATGTTTTAAGTCTGTGAGCTGCTATATGTATCAATATTCAGTTTTATTTGCAGTATCCAATTACTCAAAACCATTACTGAAGTTATATTTATAAGGTGATTATCCATAGACATTATTCCTTATTAGCCACAATGTATCTTTAAGTTTGTTGTTAGACGCCAGTCCCTTTTCTTTTACCATTTTTTTATACCATTGAGTTTATTGTCATGTGACCAAACTTTTTATGTAATATCGTGAAATATGCTTTATAGTAAGGTGATGTTACAGAAACACTAGTAGAACAAAGTATATAATTCAAACTAGCTAATGTAAGAATGAGAGATCTACTACCCTCCAGTTTACTCCAAAACCCCAATTATCTTTTAAAGATTAATATATGTTAAAAATCATATGGATGCATTTCGAGTGTTCATCAAGATGTTTTGCCATTCTGCAGATGATGGTCACGATGTAGATGGTTTGCCAAATGAAGGTGTTGAAATTACGTTCTTTCATCTGGTAAGGTTTTTGGAATTCTGCAGATGGTGGTGACGATGTAGATGGTTTGCCAAATAAAGGTGTTGAAATTACGTTCTTTCACCTAATAAGGTTTTACATGGATTTCAGATCTTTATTAGGTATATGCTTTATATCTCTATTACTTTTTTTATGAAATCATATTAACATCTAACATAAACTTTTTATTAATTCCAGTTTATATATCAAATGTTCTGCAGTAATGATTGATATTGTTTATTTTTATTACTTTCTAAATTATCGGCACCATTAGAACCAGACGTACACATTATCAGCGAGCAGGGTTGATTTGCTGTTCTTTAATTTGATCATGTAGAAGTCAAAATCTTCTTTAGTTTGTCAAAATTGGGTTGATTGGCTAAATTGGATGGAGTTGTTGGAATTTAAGAATAGTGCACCTAAAAATTAGTATAGTATGAGTTGGCTAATGGAATTCTTGTATTTTATTTGAAATGTATGTATGGTTTGAGTAATATTTTGGTATTAGACCTGTAATTTGGGTGAATACCTTTATATTTCTTTTTGGATGTTTTTTGTTGGGATGTTGCATTATTTTGGTTCCCTGTGGCTGTAAATAGTACCAGGATGGCATGCAATTTACTAAACATTAATATCACAATGGTACATTTAAACCGATGTAAAAAATATATAAAAGACATCATGTAAAATAATAGTAAACGAAAAAGAACTTAAAAACTGATGTGAAATAGTCATTTGACATCTGTTCTGAAAAGAAACTCAATCTATTTTAAGTCAAATAATATCGATTAGAGAAATTGGATGATGTTAAACAAAAAGATTAAACATCGGTTTCGTGAAGAAAACCCATGTGTTATCCATCATTTCAAATAGAGGGGCTAATTTAACCGATGTCTAATCAAACATTTCACATCGGGCAACTAATCTAACTGATGTCTGATCTAGCATTTCACATCGGTTTGCTCGAAAGAATTTTAATAAATGGCTTTTAGAGCTTGTAGGTTTCATGTTTTAATGGATAAATACCTCATAATATACTCATATTCACCTAGAAATACTGTAATATAATCTGAAATTTGTTGTAAATACATCACATTTAATCTTAAAACTGATGTATAGCACTGTAATAGATATCGGATGTGAACCAATGTCAATAACTGATGATATTTAACATCACACCCGAAGAGATCGGTTCAGAATTTTTTAACATCGGTTTTGAACCGATGTCTGATCCCATATTTCTAGTATGTATTTTGGACTTAAGTATCATTATACCTATGATCAATGAGATATGATCATTGGTCAACAAACACATTAGCCTTATTGTATTATTACTGTTCCTTAATAATAATACTTGACTAATGACTTTAGGAATATTGTTACTATTCTCATAATCGCATTTCTAAGTCATGTACTTAGAGATACAGAATGCATATCATATTCTAAGGACATTTATTAATCCAAAATTTATATCGCAATAAATTTAGACACAATAAACTATAAAAGAAATAATCGATAGAAGATAAACATTAATATTCTAAATGTCTTAAACTAATAAATTATAGTATTGTCTATACGGCATAAATACTAACAATCTCCCACATGCACTAGATCCAATCACCCCTTTATATAATACTCATGGAACTAGTATGACCATCGTGTTTTTAAATTCAAATATATTTTGAGAAGTGAAATTTTTCTATTAATTATATTTAAATCGATCCAAAATTATTTTTAAAAAATATTTTGCTAGAAGATGTTAGTCAGAAACAAATAAAAAGTTCCGAATAAATGTTTAGGCTATTTATTTCGCTTTCATCGTTCTCTTTGTTCGAGATGATATAATATTTTCACTACACCATATTTGGCCTGTAGTAATACAAAAAAATGTTAAAATGAGCAAAAAAATTGGCTATGGTTATACTTTTTTGAAATTTGTGGGTGGGTGCAGGTGTAACTATAGTTCTATTTCAACACCTTAAAAGGTATAGTACCACCCAAATTTTTTTTGCCATATACTCTTTTGTGACATCATATTTTCCATTATAAGACCGGATAATAAAATAGTTTAATCTTTTGGTAACATCTCTATATTTTATTGTTAACATAATTTATTTTAACTCTCTTTATTGATCACTTTATCATGTTTTTATCAATATCAAAATATTTATTGATCACACCTTTTAAGTATGCTTGCAATATTAAAAACATAAATATAAATTTAATTTAAAAGTTGTTAATAAAAGTTCAAATTTAACAAGTACGGAGTACTAAACTCAACTAAAATAAATAAACTGAATATAAGTCCTAAGGTCATATTCCAAAAACTAGGTGTAACATTACGAGTCCTCCTGTCATCATAATCAAAAGTACGACAATCCAAATATGGTGGAAGCATTTCACATATTCATTCTCATGTCTGCATGTTGATTTCAAGCAGAATGCATGCCTTTCAATAGATATGAAGTATGGGGATGCTCCTAAAACTTGTAAAAGCTATATAACAATTTCTCGAGATTTGGAACGAGGAAATTACAAAGTTATAATTTCGATATTATAATCAGTTGAAGAGAATATCGCAGAAAATAATGAATAAGCATATATATATATATATATATATATATATGTTGCATACACGACTAGCTAATCTATGCAGACCGAGATTGTAAGCAACCCCGATATAAGATGTCTTTGCAACGACTCTTGAGCTTTGGTGATGTGACTATTAAAGGGAAATATCATAAATAATATGGGAATATAATGAAGAAGAACTATTTGTTGGGATTTTAATCTAAATTATATGTTTACTCCATGTTTTAATTATTTAGGCTAATATTTAGTCACTTAGTTTGTCACGTAGTTAGTCATGTAGTTTAGACTTGGTCATTTGTTTTAGTTGAACTATTTTAGGAGAGTCATGGGGTGATGGGAGTGTTTGAGTTTTTTTAGGAGAAGGTTGGTTATTTGTAGCCATTATCTTTATTAGTGTATATATTAGACCTGTAAGTTGTTTTTTGTTTCTCTAGACTTAATAACAAAATGTCTTCATAGTTCTTCTAAAGTAAGTGTTTATTGTGTATTTATTACACGTGCTTATAAATATATATACATTAAATCTATTTTTATATTCTACACTTGTATCCGAGCTAGGTAGTTTATGCCCAAGTACATGGCGAGGAAAACAAGCCTGGACATGCCGAAGATGAAAGAAGGTGTTGTCAGACTCAGTTATCCTATGTTGGCCAAAAACAATTACACGGCGTGGTCGTTAAAAATGAAGGTATTTATGCGGGCACAAGGCATCTGGGAAGCTATTGAGAATAGCGACCCAAAGGGTTTAATTGATCCAAGGAAGGATAATGTGGCATTGGCAGCCATTTATCAGGGAATTCCAGAAGACATATTATTGTCTGTGGCAGAGAAAGAGACAGCCAAAGAGGCTTGGGATGCGATCAAAATAATGTGTGTCGGAGCTGATTGTGTTCATAAAGCAAAAGTGCAGACTCTTAGGTCCGAGTTTGAAGCTCTCAACATGAAAGAGACATAAAATATCGATGATTTCTCCATGAAATTAAATAATATTTTGAGTAATATTTGAGCTCTGGGAGATAAAGTGGAAGAGTCCTGTGTTGTGAAAAAATTACTACGAGCAGTCTCACCAAAAATTCTGCAGATTGCTTCAACAGTTGAATAATTTGGTGACTTTGACAACATGCCTGTTGAGGAGTTAATCGGGAGGCTAAGAGCTCATAAAGAGAGGATTCATGGACATGTTGAAGACAATGGAAATTAGCTCTTGTTAACTCAGGAAGAATGGAAGGAAAGATCCCGTGGAGGATCATATAATAGAAATGATGGACGTGACAAGAGCAAAATAAAATGCTATAACTGTAACATCTTTGGCCACTACGCTGCAGAATGTTATAAACAAAGACAAGAAAAGGAACCGAAACAAGAAGTGAACCTCACACATGTGGATGATGATGAATTAACTTTGTTATAGACAGAAGTTGTGACGCCCTCCAAACCTGGGTCAGAAGTTTGGGGCTCATAACACACCACAATATTTAAACATGTATATAAGTATTATATACATTGACCCTTCTTTACGCAACCACGGTTCGCAACAGGTTAAAGTATGAGAATAAGCCATAATCTTAACTTTTATTACATCGTACCAAATCCCAACTAATTCAACTTACACTGGCTAAGGATATCATACTTAGAATCTTACACAACTCCTCTAATATAAAGCTCCTGCTAGCTCGATCCAACTTAACCGGGAATCCTAGCTCGCACATTGGACTGGGAATCCTTGTTATCAACAAATTTTCCTTTTCAACTGTTAAAAACATAAAAAGTTTTGCAAGAGTGAGCTAACTAGATCAGCAAGTAATAATAGCAGCAATTGAGGTTAAACAACTACCAATTGAAATGATTCAAAAGAATCAAGTTTCTGAATAAGAACAGATTAGAATTGGACATTCACTTTTTATTTTAAAAACCAAGGTTAGGTTGTTGATCAGTCATGCACTACCCCGAGCAAGGCTCCCAGTTTTGCTCTATATACTGGATCCAAGGCACGCATTGGCCTACTATGATGATGAATCGGGTCCGACCACGAATCTGGTCCACATTTATAAAACTATTCAATTCTAAAATAATTCAAAATGATAACCAATGTAATCAATAAACTGAATCATAAACAATATTTATCTTGAAATATAAGGTGATTCACATGCCATGTAGGTATAACAAGGAGTTCAAAAAGATTGGCTTTCAATCAAGGAAAGAATCAGAAATTAGAAGACAAGGGGTTCAAGGGTTCCAAGGATGGTCTTCTGTTAAACAAGGATTTAGGATTGGTCTATCAAGCAATTCAATATCAGAAATCAGTATGCGGTAGGTATATATTTGTGGAGTAGTATCGTATATGTTTGGATAGTATCTGAGAATTCAACAATCAATGGTTTATGGAGAACAAGGCTTATGGCTCAAGATCAAGAAGAATCAGGGTTCAACGTTAAATAGTTTAAAGCACTTGCAACATAAAATATGAATTATTTTGAATAATAGCGACATGTTATAAAAACAGTTTGAAAATATTTGTAATATGTCTTGAAGAGAAGTTCAGAAGTACTTGCCTTATCACCGACAATTTCCACTTTACTTGTACACATCTAACAGGTTTATTCATCAACCACTTTTCTTCTCTTTCTACGCCTTGCTTCTATTTATCAATCACTTTCCTTCTCTTTCTATGCTTTGATTCTATTTATGGATCACTGATTTCCTTTTCTATGCCTTGCTGACTCTGCTAGGTATCACAATTATCGATCAATACTCAATCTCATATCATTCTAATTATCACATAGACATCATAAGCTTTCATCTATCCTTCGTTTCACCCAAACCCGATTTACGGATTAAAAGTTATGATGAAAACAGTCAAACCATAACCACATAGGCATATAATGCATCACATATAACACGTAGCACGTAAGATATTTGATCAAAATAATTTTTCAAAGAAGATTCGGAGTCAAAATGATTTTCCAGGTATTTAATACAAATTTTTGAACATTTTTCAGAATTAAAATTAGACCCCGAATTATTTTATAATTAAATAATAGGGTTTGAATACCTGAATCTGACTTTAAAATAATTTTATAATAATTATCGAGCCTTGGAAATAATTTTAAATAAAATTTTAAAGCTCGAAAGTATTTTTCGGAATTTTTAAATCAATTTTAAACAATTAAATCTAATTATTAAATCGATTAAAATTAATTAATAATTAATTAAATTATATATTCAATTAATTAAAAATTAATCAATTAATTAAATAATTAAAATTAATTAATAATATAATTTAGATTTATTTTTGAATAAATAAATAATTAAAATAATTTTCTGAATTTAAAATAATAAAGTTTGGAATTTTAAATAATCAAAACTGATTTTCTGAAAATAAATTAAGTAGAAATATGATTTTTGAACATAATTAAAACATGAATCCATTCCTTGCAGAGTTTTAAAACTATAATACGAAATTTGTAAGCTTTTGTAAACTACAGGGATTAAATGATAATTTGTTACCGTCTTCCTCCCCACATCGGAGCTCCGGCGGCGGCGGCCATTAATGCTGCCTCTGAGCTCGTCGGAGATCGTCTTATGCTTGTCAGAATGGTTCCAAAAGGTGCAGATCAAAAGTTTATAATCTCCACAATCCATTTCAACAATCTATTTCTACAAATAAACACCGGATTGTCCGGATTTTTGGCTAGAAGTTAAAGAACGCCGCCGACCTTTCATTTTCCGGCCATGTCATTCCAGCTATCGTTTGTTTATTACGAATACACCATTCGAATCGTCCTTGGATGATCTAAAATATTGTACAATCAATTGCAACTGATAACCCCTAACAAAGAAATGCCTAAATTCAATTGAAAACATTCAAATCAATTATAAACCCTAATTTCTAATTCCGAGAATCAAACACAATTTTCTACATGTTATTGAACTCTAAATACATCATATAATATACCAAAATGATCAGGACGAGATTATCTACAAGATTATGCCATCAAATCACACAAACAACATCAAGAACATAAATTCCTATTTTAATCCATAATTAATTCGAAATAAAATCATAAATCAGAAAAATACCTTGATTTCTGGGATAAAACAAATGGTTGATTCAGAAAGAAAATTTCTAGAGCTTCGTTTTGATATATTACACGCCCGAATCGGAGTTCGATATTGCCTTCGTTCGTGCGTTTGATTTTCAAGAACGCGGTTTTAATTCGGCATTTTCTCTGTATTTTACGGGATTTTACTGACTGATTATGATTATACGATTAAAATGAAATAATAAAAGGGCTATATATATTTTTGGAATATTGGCTCATTTTGGATCATTTTGTATCGTCTTGGATCATTAAATTAGTTACTTAGTCGCTAAGTAACTGCAAAAATGATCCGATTAGATACCCGTATTGGATAATTATCCAAACCGGGATTCTTATAAAACACTATATATGAAAATAACGTAATAATATCCCGTCTTTCGAAAATACGGGTTTTGTTGGTTCACCGAAATGATTATCGTATCGAAAATCTTGCGCCGGGCCGCGCACGGGTCAAACCGTAATCCGGATCAAAAGAGTCAAAACACGGAAAATGTTCGGAATTACCAGATTAGGTTAGGAAGGAGTTTTCGGAAGAGTTTCGGGTTGTAAAAATATAAAAACGGTTGAAGTCGGACGGTTCCCGGCTTTATTAAATAATTTTGTAATTATTCTGAAAATAATTAATAAATTCAAAAATCAATATAAAATCATTTAACAGTCCAAAAGTTACCAGAAAAATACCGTAATTATCTATATTTTATTCTGGTCATAATAAAATTAGCAAACTTATACTGTATCCCATATAAGCATTCACATATTCACACCAATCATCAGATAATTTACCAAAAATCACATAATTATCATATAAAAATTATTTATTGATGAAAATATTTACACACGATATCCCGGATGTTACATCATTTCCCCCCTTAAAAGGATTATGTCCTCAGAATCATAGTAAGGATCAGATAATGATATATTCAATTATCTTACTTCCATTTTCTCAGGTTGATCTTTCAACCCTACAACTTTTCACAAACTTTTACTCGCAGCATTACTCACTACTTAACAGCCTCTTATTGGCATCATAATCTATCTGATGCTCATATAATTCAACTCAAGTCTCCATTTTATATATAATGGAGCTAAATTACTTTTTCTGAGTATACACGTATAAATACTGTATAAATCTGCTAAACATGTGGTGACGAAGCCAACTTACTTACACTTATCCTGACTATTTTATTGTCTCAAAAGGGACCAGCATAATGCTTACTAATTAGCTTTTCTTTGTAATTCTAGTAATTCGTGCTCATGAATGTTGTAATAGCTACTGGTTATTGAAGCCCATTCCTATATGTTTCTCTATTCAGTTAACTTAGTTCATAATCGCTTCCAATCGCATTCCAGGCTCTCTAATCGTTCTTTTAATCTTCTCGTCCATCTACGATTGATATACAGGGACCATGGCATATTCGATTTCTAACGTTCTCGAGATTACTCCAGATTTAAGAATTTATGAGAAAATCTTGACTGAATATGACTGACGCACAAACTATCATCATATTTTATTTTTCTTGAAGCACAATCGAGTATATTTATCGAACGAAGATCTCTTACCATTTTATAGAAAGTACACTAACCTGGAGGCATCACCGACATACTTTTAACCTATATTATCAGTTATTTTGGTTCTAAGGAGTTCTCATACGAGACTGGCTGCAATGCATTCCTTAACGTCTAATCACATATAACGTTTATTCTTTCTTTATGCCATACTATCAGAGAGTTTTCTTTTACATCTATGTCTCGTATCATACCTTCGGAGTGGCTTGAACCTCTTGAGTTATCGTTGTTCGACCAAATTCCTATCTTTTTAGTTCCGCTTTACTTAATATCCGTTCATCTAGAAGTAGTACAAACAATTCTAGCTCGACATAATTTATCGTATTCTGAATACTTTTGTCAAATTTCAAATCACACAATATTGATTATCTACAATTAGTTTCTGGATCTGATGTCGTACCACCATTTCTTTATGCAACAACTAACCCACTTATGGGATAAACTGTTTATTACTAAATGAAAATGATCAGGTTTAAATAACCTATTAATAATAATACAATTAACGCTTTCCTCACCTTTGGTTCTCAGGTGGCATAACCATGACGTTTCTCGGAGAAATATACCCATCTAGTCTTTGATGTCCCACCCTAACTCTTTGATACGTGTAACATTTGCTAATCTATCCCACCATTTCTTTTTTCAAATCTGGCCACCAATAATTTTCCTCTAAATCTCTATACATATTGGAATTTCATGGATGGACCGAATATCTTGAGTTGTGAGCTTCTTGTAAACTTCCATCCTTCAATTCTGTCACTAGTCGAATTCCAAATTCTGAAATAAAATCTGGGAATGTCTTGATCATCTTTTTGAGTATATATATATTTTTCTTCTAACGGTTAATAACTTAATATATTATTTCTCCTTGACATTTCTTTACCCTCTCTAGCAATTCTGGCTGAAAAGTCATACTATACATCTTTGCATTGTTAGGTTTGCAAGCCCTGGCTTCCAGTTTCAAGTTTTGAAATTCCTTGTATAATTCTTCTGACACTGTCAACACTTTTGGTCTTTCCTTTCTGATTAATGCATTTGTTACTAGGTTTACTTTTCCTGGCATCTGATGAATTTTTTTTATCATCCTTTTGATTCCACTTCCTTTCCTATCTCCATTCTTCATTCTCATAGCTTATTCAAAACTGAACTCTTGACATTAATACTCATTTTGCTGTCATATCAAATTGGATATTAATACGAACTTTGATGCTCACAACATCCCATTCTGAAGTAAACATCAATCATCTGTATTAATACCACTTTTGATATTAACAACAACCTAAGTATCAACATCAATCAGAAACTGAATTGAAACTGGGTCTCACACTTTATCCCAAAACAGAAATATTTGACAATTCATTATTGTATGCTTATCAGAAACAAGGTGTCCTTTGATAAAAATTTGTTGCAGATGATAACATCTCCTTGATTGTCTAATGAAATTCATATTACTGTAGTTATTAATCTATGCTTTATACCATCTCTCTTCTTCTTTTCTTCTCGTTGCTTCATCTTAAATCTTTAGCTCCTGAAAACATGCTCCTCACTTGTCCATACAAATGACTTTTTATTTCTCTTGCTCATTGTGACTGGCATATTCACCCATGCAAAAACTCACATATTTTCGACAATTTCTGAATTCTGCCAGCATCCTTACTTCTCCCCAATTCCTCATTATTTTGATTTTGAATTTGAAAGCCACATCAAAATTTGACTTAATCTAATTGGAATTGATTTCCATCTAACTGACCATTAATTGATAAAATTAACCAATTAACTTACTTAATTGATCAATTGTACCAAGTGATGACTAGCTAAATGAAATCAAAAACTAATTACATATAGTCGGATTGAATGTAACAACCTCCCTCGAGAACCAAGATCACAATTATTTGGAGTATCATAAGAATATCAATAACATATGAAAGTTTACATTCTATCTTTAAAAATAGGGTAACCTCTGAAAATTTGGGCAACATCTCCTCTATATTATTGACTACCAGTCGGACTCAAGCCCACACTAACAATCAATCAAACAACCAACAATCAATCCCCATGCGTACCAATCCACTGCCACTTTCTAAACTTATTATTTCACCATCTCATGTAATATTAATCAGTACAATCCATATTTTAGTTCAACCTAGGATTATAGCGAACGATTCTGATGATACCATGTCCTTTCTCATATCTTCTTATTATAACGGAATATCGATACTGAGTATAATTATAAATTATTTTAGAATTCTTCTAGTTCATGTTTCAAATCAAGCTCTCCACTTAGCAATTCATCCATCCTTGGTGATATACACTTGTTCTTATTATTTAACTTGTTCAACCTCTGATGACCAACATTTGTTCTCAACCAATACTCTTAAAATCTTGCGAATGAGTTCATTGGGTTTTAAAGCTTCACATCAAAAAAAATTGTTACAGTCAAACCACCATACCTTCATCTCCCCTTATGTCTTTCCAAATTGAACCTTCTTTATCGTCCCTGCTACAATCATAAATTTTACCACAACTCACTTACTTGAGTGAAAAACCAAATTATCCCTTGATGAACACACTTAAAGTTTATTCGTAATTAGCATTTATTCGATCTTGAATCTTCATGACAAATATCTTCCACATGATTGAGATATGTTTCATTTTCATAATGTTCTAATCTATTATCTGGTTATTATTAAAAATTTCCTCATTCGCCTTCATTGTCCAATCGATCATTTGCCTCATCTGATACATGCAGCTTTACTTTCTTATTTCTCTAGTTAATTTTCCTCACACGATTTGCTAATTACTCCAATTCACGCCAAAATCTCATACTCGAAACGTATCATGTATATAGATTTTTCGCCTTTGATTTAATACCCTCGCAGCAATCCCGTTATCGGCATAATAATTCTTCTCTGCACATAAATGTCCACCATCCTTCGGCTTGCAATTTCCCACATAACTCTCCTTGATGTACGGGTTCATTTTATTTCCTTTTAAGATATTCAAAGAACAAATCTTACACAAGAAGAGATTTGTGTATCTAATTCTGATTGGAAACCTTTTTGGTAAGGGATAAGAGTACAAGGAAGCAATTGGAGAAATTCATGAATCAACCAATCTGGATTTAAGAAGAATGAATGAATAATGATTTGAATAGGAATGAGACAACCATATTAGTACTCAAGATGGCCAGTCTTTCATACCATATGGCACACATCACATGATTAGGTGGCGTCCCACCAGACTCTTTGTGATTTTGACAAATCGTCACACCATAACACTGCTTGTCCCGTTTAGGGAACAATATTTTGAAGAAGGAATGATTTGAAAGACATTCAACAATCACCTTATAAAGCTGATCCTGAAAGAAGTTCATACTTTACTCGAGATTTATAAGAATGATAAGAAAGATTGATATCATTGGTCGCCATCTGCATTTTATCTTTTTACAGGTTCAACGCTTTTCCGATCAATAGATCTCATGCCAAGTCATATATCAACTTTAGAAAGTTCTCAAAAATGTTTTCTTAAATCGATTATTAAAATAATTTCCCACTTATTAGGTCTTGTATCTTTAGCGTCACTTTTCCACGTTCATATACAATTTTATTTGCAATCTTACGAGATTTATGCTCATAACTTTAAATTTCGCTTATGTTGTTAATCGTTCAACTTGTCGCCTCTTTTGCTACTAACGTTCTCCCTTTAGAAAGTCTAGAGATTTCCTTAATCTTCTTTGCTCGTACTCAGCTTCTCGTGAATCGACATATTCCTCGTGCTCTAATCGTCTCAGTAATTGGATAAATAGTTTCTCCGTAGTAGCGGGTCCACTTGTCCTTCTAACCGAACCATACTAAATTCTAAAACAAGTATTCGTCTGGATAATCTGAATCGAACAAGAAACTCAAGTAGTATTTCGACAACCAAGTTTTTAAAACTTATTTTTTTCCAAGGATTTTTAGAAAAATTTTGCGAAGAAAATCTCTTTGGAAAACTAGTTTAAAATTTTTAAAATCATACACATGGTCGTCGTTACTATATGAGTTGGTTGTCGTCCTTCTCAACTATCACAAGGAATCCAATTAGGAAAGTAATCCGATAAGAGCCCATTCATTTTCATATATCTTTTACCCTTTATTGGATCCATTTTACCTTCATTGGTCAATAAAATTCCAATTACCATTGCATACTATCTTATTCGTATCTTCACTTCTACTCTTCCCTATTGGTAATATTCCCATCACCATATCTTACGATTACTGAGTATAACAAATCTATCCAGCAATCATCATATTTATTCCATAACACAAGGTTGATTTATATCACATACTTCTATTCGTATCATGTTTGGTCATTACATCATCATCTAATTTCAAGAAAACTCTTGATTTCCAATCCTCTCAAATTTCTTTAAAGATCCATCTAGCTCCCTCCACAAGATAATCGTTGGTGACATACTCATAAGTAGCTCCTTATAACCTGATATCAGCTATCTTCCGTAACACATGTATCCTCACTCCAGGTTCTTTTAACATTTCTTAATGCCTCGTGTACTCACCATATGTTATAGCTTTCGAATCCATCCTTCTAGGTGTTGTTACTCCATAAGATGAGTTTTGAACGAATGTTATAGAACAGAATGTAGTGTAGACAGAAAAGATGCGGACACAACTGAATATCTGGTAGAACTAGAATCAGCGTGTGGGGGAAATTCTCGAATAGATAGCCTCTCACCAGGGGATGAGATAATAATGTGAAAAGGTGCAACCGTCGCAACAGGAGGTGACATGACGAATACCGGTGGACGAGCAAGGCGTGAATCAGATGATAGTCTTCTGAATGAAGGCTCTGAATGATCAGATGATCCAGGGATAAAAGAATCTTCCATCGCCGCCATCTGAAAATCGCGTCGCTAGATAAGAATGTCGAATTTCATCACGAATCCCACTAAAACCTACTATTCGATGGCACTCAACCTCCCGATGTTCTATCTTTCTATTTCCTAATCCTAATCTTAACCCTCTATCCATTCCCGACAGTCTAGGCTTGTTTCAGTGACTTATAACCTGTAGCTTTGATACCAACCCGTGACGCCCTCCAAACCTGGGTCAGAAGTTTGGGGCTCACAACACACCACAATATTTAAACCTGTATATAAGTATTATATGCATTGACCCTTCTTTACATAACCACGGATCGCAACAGGTTAAAGTATGAGAACAACCATAATCTTAACTTTTATTACATAGTACCAAATCCAAACTAATTCAACTTACACTGGCTAAGGATATCACAATTACAATTTTACACAACTCATCTAATATAAAGCTCCTGCTAGCTCGATCCAACTTAACCGAGAATCCTAGCTCACACGTTGGACCGGAATCCTTGGTATCAACAAATTTTCCTTTTCAACTGTTTAAAACATAAAAAGTTTTGCAAGAGTGAGCTATCTAGCTCAACAAGTAATAATAGCAGAAATTGAGGTTAAACAATTACCAATTGAAATGATTCAAAAGAATCAAGTTTCTGAATAAGAACTGATTAGAATTGGACATTCACTTTTTATTTTAAAAACTAAGCTAGGCTGCTGATCAGTCATGCACTAACCCCGAGCAAGGCTCCTAGCTTTGTTCTATATACTGGATCCAAGGCACACATTGGCCTACTATGACCAGGAATCTGGTCCAACCACGAATCTGGTCCAACCACGAATCTGGTCCACGTTTATAAAACTATCCAATTCTAAAATAATTCAAAATGATAACCAATGTAATCAATAAGCTGAATCATAAACAAAATTTATCTTGAAACATAGGGTGATTCACAATACCATGTAGGTATAACAAGGATTTCAAAAAGATTGGCTTTCAATCAAGGAAATAATCAGAAATTAGCAGACTAGGGGTTCAAGGGTTCCAAGGATTGGTCTTCCGTTAAACAAGGAATAAGGATTGGTATATCAAACAATTCAATATCAGAAATCAGTATGTGGTAGGTATGTATTTATGGATTAATATCATATGTGTTAGGATAGTATCTCAGAATTCAATAATCAATGGTTTATGAAGAACAAGGCTTATGGCTCAAGATCAAGAAGAATTAGGGTTCAAGGTTAAATAGTTTAAAGCACTTGCAACATAAAACAGGATTTATATTGAATAATAGCGACATGTTATGAAAACAGTTTGAAAATATTTACAATATGTCTTGAAGAGAAGTTCATAAGTACTTTCCTTATCACCGACGATTTCCAATTTACTTGTACCCATCTAACAATTTTATTCATCAACCACTTTTCTTTTCTTTCTACGCCTTGCTTCTATTTATCAATCACTTTCCTTCTCTTTCTACGCTTTGATTCTATTTATGGATCACTGATTTCCTTTTCTATGCCTTGCTGACTCTGCTAGGTATCACAAGTATCGATCAATACTAAATCTCATATCATTCTAATCGTCACATAGACGTCATAAGCTTTCATCTACCCTTCGTTTCACCCAAATCCGATTTACAGATTAAAAGTTATGATGAAAACAGTCAAACCATAACCACATAGGCATATAATGCATCAATCAGCTCACATATAACACGTAGCACGTAAGATATTTGATCAAAATAATTTTTCAAAGAAGATTCGGAGTCAAAATGATTTTCTAGGTATTTGATACGAATTTTTGAACATTTTTCGGAATTAAAATTTGACCCCGAATTATTTTATAATTAAATAATAGGGTTTGAACACCCGAATCTGACTTTAAAATAATTTTATAATAATTATCGAGCCTTGGAAATAATTTTAAATAAAATTTTAAAGCTCGAAACTATTTTTCGGAATTTTTAAATCAATTTTAAACAATTAAATCTAATTATTAAATCTATAAATATTAATTAAATTATTTAATCAATTAACTATAAATTAATCAATTAATTAAATAATTAAAAAAAAATTAATGAATAAAATAATTTCGATTTATTTTTTAATAATTAAATAATTAAAATTATTTTCTGAATTTAAAATAATAAATTTTGGAATTTTAAGTAATCAAAACTGATTTTCTAAAAATAAATTAAGTAGAAATATGATTTTTGAAATTAATTAAAACATAAATCCATTCCTTGCAGATTTTTAAAACTATAATACAAAATTTGTAAGCTTTTGTAAACTACAGGGATTAAACGGTAATTAGTTATCGTCTTCCTCCTCAAATCGGAGCTCCAGCGGCGACGGCCATTAACGCCGCCTCTGAGCTCGTCGGAGATCGTCCTACGCTTGTCAGAATGGTTCCAAAAGGTGCAAATCAAAAGTTTATAATCTCCACAATCGATTTCAACAATCTATTTCTACAAATAAACACCGGATTGTCCGGATTTTTTGCTGGAAGTTCAAGAACGTCGTCGGCCTTTCATTTTCTGGCCATGTCGTTCCAGCTATCGTTTGTTTATTATGAATAGACCATTCAAATCGTCCTTGGATGATCTACAATATGGTACAATCAATTGCAATAGATAACCCCTAACAAAGAAATGCCTAAATTCAATTGAAAACATTCAAATCAATTATAAACCCTAATTTCTAATTCCGAGAATCAAACATAATTTTCTACATGTTATTAAACTCCAAATTCATCATATAATATACCAAAATGACCAGGAAGAGATTATCTACAAGATTATGCCATCAAATCACACAAACAACATCAAGAACAGAAATTCCTATTTTAATCTATAATTAATTCGAAATAAAATAATTAAATTAGAAAAATACCTTGATTTCTGGGAAAAAACAAATGTTGATTCAGAAAGAAGATTTCGAGAGCTTCGTTTTGATATATTACACGCCTGAATCGGAGTTCGATAACGCCTTCGTTCGTGCGTTTGATTTTCAAGAACACGGTTTTAATTCGGCATTTTTTCTGTATTTTACGGGATTTTACTAACTGATTATAATTATACGAATAAAATGAAATAATAAAAGGGCTATATATATTTTTGGAATATTGGCTCATTCTGGATCGTTTGGATCGTCTTGGATCGTTTTGGATCGTCTTGGATTGTTAAATTAGTTACTTAGCCGCTAAGTAACTGTAAAAATGATCTGATTCGATACCCATATTGGATAATTATCCAAACCGGGATTCTTATAAAACACTATATATGAAAATAATTTAATAATATCCTGTCTTTCGGAAATACGGGTTTTGTTGGTTCACCGAAATGATTATCGTATCGAAAATCTTGCGCCGGACCGCGCACGGGTCAAACCGTAATCCGGATCGAAAAAGTCAAAACACGGAAAATGTCCGGAATTACCAGATTAGGTTAGGAAGGATTTTTCGGATGAGTTTCGGGTTGTAAAAATGTAAAAACGGTTAAAGTCGGACGGTTCCAGGCTTTATAAAATAATTTTGTAATTATTCAGAAAATAATTAATAAATTGATAAATCAATATAAAATCATTTAACAGTCCAAAAATTACCAGAAAAATACCGTAATTATCTATATTTTATTCTGGTCATAGTAAAATTAGCAAACTTATACTGTATCACATATAAACATTCACATATTCACACCAATCATCAGATAATTTACCAATATTCAAATAATAATCAAATAAAAATTATTTATTGATGAAAATAATTACACGCGATATCCCGAATATTACAGAAGTGACATGCCAGAAGGGCAAATAAGAAATGCCAGTTGGGTAAACAAGACATGCCAGACAGGCAAAGAAAAGGCTAGACGGGCTATGTTGAAGTGCCAAACGGGCAGAAAAGTTGAAAGCCACATGAGCTAGGTTAAAAGCCATACGGGCTGCTAGTATTTGTTGAGGAAAATTTAGATTAAAGGGGAGATTGTTGAGATTTTAATCTAAATTATATGTTTACTCCATGTTTTAATTATTTAGGTTAATATTTAGTCACCTAGTTAGTCACGTAGTTAGTCATGTAGTTTAGACTTGGTCATTTATTTTAGTTGAGCTATTTTAGCAGAGTCATGGGGTGATGGGAGTGTTTGAGTTTTTTTAGGAGAAGGTTGCTTATTTGTAGCCATTATCTTTATTAGTGTATATATTTGACCTGTAAGTTGTTTTTTGTTTCTCTCAGACTTAATAACAAAATGTCTTCCTAGTTCTTCTAAACTAAGTGTTTATTGTGTGTTTATTCCACATGCTTATAAATATATTTACATTAAATTTGTTCCTATATTCTACACTATTAGTACCAGAGCATTGTTATTGTGATTAAAATGGGAGCTTCAAGTAACAAGTATAATAAACCATTTAAGAATTTGCCGAAGAGAATAATCAAAAAGGTATATAATCTTCTAGAGCTCTGACCATTTTATCCGCAAATCACCACCATATATCATGATGACCGGTTATTCTTTCATGCTCTTTTCCACTTTTTATAATCCCTAGAGGTTGCTATTAACTTGTAGTACATCATTAAGTCTCCCTCCGTACAAAAAATAAGTATCTAATACACGCAAGAAATGAAAGTTTAGAAAGTTTAATATGGTCTTACTTTACAAAACCAGCATGGACTTTTTACAGCAAACTACATCCCAGTTACTAATGTAAAATCAGAGAGACATGAGATGTATAGTATCGTCACCCACCCGAAGATCTAAATACATCGCATAGAACAAATATTTTTCATGCAACATATATACTTTAAGATTATTATAATTGAGTTATAACAAAATATGGAGGAGCATATAGGAGCATATGACACTAGCATCATTATTTGATATTACAACCTGAAATTGTTAAGTTGTCATTAGGAGGGAAGGCAATTTCATATGCATTGGTAATAAGTATCAAGTAAACCTTATATATAACAATTCACTAGTTGTTACTATATTTTATTTTTTAATTTATCTCCTCTAGGTGCTTTTAAAGAGGTTGACAATTATTCTGCGTAATACAAACACTTGCATTCACAAATTATGTGCTATCAAATCATATATAACTCAGTAATTTTTATTTATATTCATAAACATTTACCGTTTAAAAATGTATTTTATCTCTTCCACCTGTATACTAATCTACTCAAATTATTTATACATTTTAAAACATTTTATATGAGTTTAGAATATTGTACAAAGTTAACCATTTAAGCACACGTTTGGTATATTAACCTGATTTTTTTCTGAGTTAAGTAGGAATTCATCTTAGGTCACATACACACTGTAGAACGGGGTTGAATACAGTGTATAATACAATCAAATTGAATTAAGAACACAAGTATGAAACACATAATAATCTTATTAATAAAACAGTATTACAATGAAACCGTTCTCTCTCAGTGATGAACAAATATCACGAGAGCTGCTAGGGTTACAATGAATAATATTCCCGATTAAGATAACACATATAGTGTAAACCCTATGTTGTGTTTATATACTACACAGTTACAAGATAATCTTTTAATTGATATCGAATATAAGTCTGCATCCTAAAATATATCAATTAGTTATCTTTTCCTCCAAGTCTTCTATTCTTCATAGAATTCTTCTTCATGCATATATCTTCTTGTTTTAGTATTGATCTTCTTTTCTTTCAATCAGTCGCCTTCCTTATCTGAAAGTCTTCTTAAGTCTTGATATTATCTCGTGATAAATATCTTCTGATATCTTAAGTTCTGATTACTTAAGTTCTGATATCTTAAGCTCTAACTTCTGTATAAGTACTGATTTCCAGTTAAATCCTGCTTTGTCCTTTTAGTCACGATCTGAAAATTAAACACAAATCACTATTAGACATGACATTACAAATATATCTAACAATCTCCCCCAACTTGTAAATTAGCATAATATACAAGTTCAATAGATGTTTGCTGATGTCAAAAACATTAAGTACAAATGCCTATAAGAATATGACTAGATAACTACAACTCACAGTCCTTGTAGCTTTTACAATCCTTAAAGTCTTGACTTGGCTTCAGTGTATGATCTCTTTAATGTCAGGAGTTGTTCTGAGATAGTTCTTCAAAAGAGTTCTCTCAGCATATTCAAGTTCATTCTGCATCCTCCTTTTTGCATTTTTAAGTTCAACTGTATCTTCTCCTGTCTGAAAGATAGGAGCCCTGAGATCATTTATTTTTGCTTTCCTTATCTGTTGATCCAGTCTGATGACATAGGCTTTATCAGACTCAAGATTGAATTCAAGTCCCTTAATACCCAAAAATGTAGTGATTTTAGCAGTATTAGGCTTCATCTCAACTAGTTCACCATTGTGAGCTCTGTACTTAGGATAGTATGGCCTGTCAGACTTTACAGAATATAATTTCTTCTGTCTTTCAATATTAGACCTTATGTATCTGGCAGCACCATCTATTGATTTGTTCTTCGCTTGAAGTAGAAATAGCACATGTTGCAATTCTTCAAAGTACTTCAAATGAATAACATCCTTTCTAATCTGGAATACCCTCCCATCTGTCATAAAATATAACATGATATCTTTTTTCAATACAGAGTGGTAGACCATTTGTACAGACATCAGTTGATTCAATCTTTCAGTAGTTGTTCCTACTCTTGCTTCACTCAAAGAGGTTGGATCAGAGTTAGTATTATTTACTCTCTTTTCTTCAGAACTACCCAATCCTGATTTGTCTCTAGCTTCCTTCCCTCGAATAACTCTTGCTTCAAAACCACTTGATGTAGTCTTTAAAGGTTGAGTAGATTGTTGAGCTTTAGTAAACCCAGGTAGTAGAATTTTTGAAGGTTTAACATGAGCAATGTTAGAGGTTTCCTTTTCTTTATCTTCTGATATCAAGACAACTTGAGCTCTATCAGAGGTTGCTTGCTTCATTTGAGTATCAGAATTTACTAAGTCCTGATCTTGAACAACATGAGCTCTGTCAGAGGTTGTTTGAATATTCTTCTTCTTCTTCAAAATCAGACTAGTATCTTCATCATCTTTTGCTTCCAGATCCATAATTGGCAGATAGATTTTTACAGCATCATCAACTTTAGCTTTGCCCTTGAATCTTGGATCTACCTCTACTAGTGATTTGGCTTTGGATTCAGATTTGGTTGCCTCAGAGTTTGTCTTCTCTTTAATCATAATGCCCTTAGGCTTTGGAGGTTTCTTTGCAGTAATAGAAGCTTTAGACTTCAATTTGTCATTTTCTTCTTTAAGTCTGCCTTCTTCTTTCTTCAGACTTTCAAAGTCCATTCCTGGATTATCTTTGAGAAATAGTCTTTTTACAATTTCTTCATCCAGCTTCTGTAACTTGGGGTTTGGATAGTAGACTGTTGTTTCCTTCCCCTTGAGCTTCAGTGTCTGCATAAACTTCTGTGATTCTTGACTTTCACCTTTTATCAGAACATCAGGCTTATTCAGAACTTGCTTATCAGAACTTATTCTTCTATCAACATCACAGCTTGATCTACGTGTAGAAGTTCCTGCTTTCCTGGATGAAGAGCCTTTGCCTTGACCATGACCTCTACCCTTTTCAGAGTTTCTCTGGTCATCATTTCCATCATCCTTACCCTTTAGTGGTTGATCAGTTTTGCATTTGGACTTAATCACTTTCTCCCCCATTTTGGCATCATTAGGTAGTAGGAGAGAGAGAAGTAATTTCACTAAAGATTGGATTTCATTTAGTTGAACTTGTTGAGAAGCTTGATTTTTTAGTAGTTCAGCAATTTGAGCTTGCTGTTTCTCCTGAGCTTTCTCAATAGCCTCAACTCTGTTAAAGGTAGGCTTGAAAAACCTGTTCTTATCCAGTTTAACATTCATGTCTTGCTGAATCAGTGTTTCTTGAATTTTGTTCACCTTGGCTTGAGTTATTGAATGTTGACCTTGAAGGTTCCTTGTACTCAATGCAGTAACTCTGAGCTATGCTTTGAAGTCATCATTCACCAGCATCTCATCAGCTTTAGCCATATGCTCAGAAAGAATATTTGCAGTAGGAACAAAATCAACTTTGTTCCACTCCTTGATCCATTCTTTTCCTCTTGGAGTTTCACTCCAAGGTCCTGGTGTATCCTCTCTAACAAAGTTCTTGATTAAATCAGCTTTGCTTAGAACTTGTTGAGGTGCATGTCCTGAAGGACCAGCTACATCAGCATATAGATTTGTAGCAGCTTCACCAGTACTGTCAATATTTGCATCATCAGAACTTACAGAGCCTGCAGAATCAGCTTCCTCTGATAAAATGATAGTGTGTGAGGCTATAGAGGTTTCAAACTCATCCTCTAAGTTCTGATCAACATCCGAATTCTGATGCTCACCTAATATCTGATCTTCATCATCTAGATTCAGAGGAGGTGTTGTTGGAACATCTGCATTGAAATCAGCATCTACAATTGGTGTTGTTGGTGGAGTATGTTGAAGAATGGTTGGAGCTTCCAAGTACAGAACTGTAGGCACATTCAAGTTGTGAATATCTATTTCAGCACTTATACCTTGATTATCAGCATGTACTTGATCAATGACAGGAGACACAGGAGGTGTAGGCATTGGTGATGTAGCAGTCTCTTGCTCTTGAATTGGAGATTGTGGAGGTGTAGATTCAGTGGCTTCAGAAAATTCTGGTTGTGTAGATGGAAGGGACTCAATCACAATTGGCTCCTTTGGGATCAGAGATTCCTGATCCCCTTCCTTAGCTACTGCTTCCACATCCTCTGAATCTGACTCAACTCTGTCCCCGCTAGCTCTTTGTTTCTTCAATCTCTTCAAGGGGGAGAGACTTTAGGAGCTTTGTCATCAGAATGTATCTTTTTAAGCCTTTTGAGGGGCCTAGAACTTCCAGTTTCCTTTGTTTTCTGAGGAGACACTTCCTCAGCTGCTTCAACAATAGGTTTTGATGGTTGAACCTGTGCCTCATCATCAGATTCATCTCTCAGAATCATCTTCCTTCTCTTTTGTTATGTTTGAAGTCCAGTTTTTGTCCTCTTTGCTCTAGAAGAAGAAGGCTTCACTGTAGGTGCTGATAGTTGATTGGTATGTGCTGATGTTTGTGGTTGCTGTGTTTGGGTGGTGGTTGGTTCTGATGGCTGTTGTGTGTTGGTTGGTTGGACATCAGGATATAGCAATGAATAGGTTTCATAATCAGCATTTACAAGGGCTTACTTTACTGATTGAGGGATTTGTAAAGGTCTCAACACAAAGTAAACTTAACTAAGCTCAATATCAGAATTTGCTTGTGTTAAAAGATTTCCACATAAACAATTACTTCAAACATGGGATCATTAGTATATTAGAGTCTACTAGAACATCATCTAGCACAGTTATCCTCATTGTATTGAATAGTCACAAAAATATTCATATCACTATCAGAGTTTAGAAATTCACATCAGACAACAATCAACACTTAAGTAAATTTCAATTTAAGCACATATTACATAAAGATAGTAATACCTGTAAATACTGATCATAATGTCTGATGTATCAGAACATAAACTAAGAAGATTTAGAGAAAGAACCTGAAACCATTCCAAGTTCATTTACTAATCTTGTAAATGTAGCTTCATATAGTTGTTTTATGAAGATATCTCATAGTTGTTGATCTGTTATAACAAAATGCAATTCCACTGTACCTTCCATCACATGTTCCCTTATGAAGTGGTACCTAATTCTGATATGCTTTATCATTGAGTGTTGAACTGGATTACCTGTTATAGCAATAGCACTTTGATTATCACAGTAAATAGGGATTTTAGAAAATTCTAACCCATAATCCAGTAGCTGATTTTTCATCCAAAGAATCTGTACACAACAGCTTCCTGCAGCAATGTACTCTGCCTATGTAGTTGATATGGAAATTGACTTTTGTTTCTTGCTAAACTAAGAAACTAATACGCCTCTAAGAAATTGACAGCTTCCACTTGTGCTTTTCCTGTCAATTTTGCACCCTGTAAAATCTGCATCTGAGTAACCTATTAGCTTAAAGTCTGATTCCCTAGGATACCACAATCCCAGATCAGTTGTACCCTTATGGTACTTGAAAATTCTTTTCACAACTATTAAGTGAGGTTCTCTTGGATCTGCTTGAAATCTTGCACAAAGACAGGTAGCATACATGATATCAGGTCTACTTGCAGTTAGATAGAGTAGTGAGCCAATCATACTTTTGTAATCAGTAATATCTACTGATGTACCAGTATCCTTCTCCAATTTTGTTGCAGTGGCCATAGGAGTGGATGCACTTGAACAGTCTTGCATTCCAAATTTCTTCAACAAATTTCGGGTGTACTTAAATTAACAAATAAAAGTTCCTTCTTCATTCTGCATGACTTGAAGGCCCAGAAAATAGCTAAGTTCTCCCATCATACTCATTTGATATCTTGACTGCATTAGCTTGGCAAAACTTTTACAAAGTCTGTCATTTGTAGAACCAAAAATGACATCATCAATATATATCTGCACCAAAAGTAAGTCATTTCCATGGTTGAGATAAAATAAAGTTTTGTCAATAGTCCCTCTTTTAAACCCACTTTCTAGAAGAAACTGAGCTAATGTCTCATACCATGCTCTTGGAGCTTGCTTAAGGCCATAAAGTGCTTCCTCAAGTCTGTAGACATGATTAGGAAATTTTGAATATACAAAACCTGGAGGTTGTTCAATATATACTTCTTCTTCTTCCAATTCTCCATTAAGAAAAGCACTTTTTACATCCATTTGAAAGACTGCAAACTTTTTGTGAGCAGCATAAGCCAGAAATATCTTTATGGCTTCCAATCTAGCAACTGGTACAAATGTTTCATCATAATCAATTTCCTTCTGTTGAGAATATTCTTTTGCAACCAGACTTGCTTTATTCCTTGTGATTATGCCATCACTATCAGTTTTGTTTCTGAACACCCATTTTGTACCAACAACTGATCTGTTCTTTGGTCTTGGCACTAGGGTCCAGACTTTATTTCTTTCAAATTCATTTAACTCTTCTTGCATTATTTGCACCCAATCAGTATCTTGAAGAGCTTCTTCCACTTTCTTTGGTTCAGCCTGAGAAAGAAAAGAATTATAGAGACATTCATTTGATGTTGTTGTTCTAGTTCTAATACCTGCTTCATGATCTCCAATAATCAAGCCAGGTGTATGTGCTTTAGTCCACTTCCTTGCAGATGGAAGGTGATCTCTAGAACTGGATGCTCCCCCATAATAATGGTGTTTCCATCAACATTTTCTTGTGCTCCCCCTGAAATTATGCTCTCTGAGTTAGATTCTTCAGAATTTGAGTTTCCAGAATTATCAGAACTTGTCCCATCAGAACTTGATGAATCAGAATTTGAGTTTCCATAATTATCAGAACTTGGCCCATCAGAACTTGACGAATCAGAACTTGAAGAGCCTGTTCTAGATTCTGATGCTTCTTGAGATGTGGTTGGATCTTCAGTATGCCCCCCCTGCACAGGTGCATTTCCCTTTGGCGTAGTCACCACAGTTTCAATAACATCGGAGTTTAATCTATCAGAATTTGCAGTATCAGGATTTAGACTTTCAGAATTTACAGAATCAGAATTTAAAACTTCATTCTCAAATCTCAGCTGATCATGATCATTGAAATCTTAAAGTCCAGTAATCTTCTTATCATCAAAAGAGACATTGATAAATTCCATGACAACCCTTGTTCTTAAGTTGTAGACTCTGAAGGCTTTTGTGGAAAGTGGATATCCATCAAAAATTCCTTCATCGGCTTTTAGATCAAATTTGGATAGCTGTTCAGGATGAGTCTTAAGAACAAAACACTTGTATGCAAATACATGAAAGTACTTCAGATTTGGCTTCTTTTCCTTCACCATCTCATATGGTGTCTTTCCATGCTTGTTGATAAGTGTTGCATTCTGAGTAAAACAAGCAGTTTGCACAGCTTCAGCCCAAAAGTAGGTTGGTAACTTTGCTTCATCAAGCATAGTTCGTGCAGCTTCAATAAGAGTTCTATTCTTTCTTTCAACAACTCCATTTTGCTGTGGAGTTCCAGGAGCAGAGAATTCCTGCTATATTTCATGGTCTTTGCAGAACTCTTCCATAATCATATTCTCGAACTCAGTGCCATTATCTCTTCTTATAATTTTCACACAGTCTTTCACCAACTTATCCAGTTGTTTGACATGATCAATCAAGATAGATGCAGTTTCACTTTTTGTGTGCAAGAAATACACTCACGTGTATCTGGTAAACTCATCTATTATGACCATAGCATATTTCTTCTTTGTAATAGACATGACATTCACTAGACCAAATAGATTCAGTCTTGCTCTTGAATAAAGATTTTCTTTGTTTTGCCTTTTAATATGAATCACAAAGGCCATCAGAGCAAATACTGATTTTGGCAGTCCTCTCACAAGATCTTTCTTGACTAGTTCATTTATATTGTTAAAATTTAAATGAGAGTGTTTCTTCTGCCAATCCTAGCTTTCTTCAATTGATGCTCTGCTTAACAGACAGATTGCAGAACCATCAGAACTTGTTAGAAGCTTGGCTTCATAAATGTTATCATGCCTGTATCCCTTCAGAACAACTTTGCCTGTAGATTTGCTTACAACTTCACAGTGTTCTTCAAATAAATCCACATGATAACCTCTGTCACATATTTGACTAACACTCAGCATATTGTGTTTAAGTCCTGAGACTAGAGCTACTTTTTCAATGATGACATTCCCAAGATTGATATTTCTATATCCCAGAGTTTTTACCATGTTGCCATCTCCATAAGAAACTCCTGGGCCAAATATCTCCATAAAGTCTGATAGCAGGGCTTTATTTCCAGTCATATGTCCTGAACATCCACTGTCCAGAACTTGGATGTTTTTCCTGTTGCCCTGCAATCACAAACACCACTAATGATTAGTTTTAAGGACCCAGACTTGCTTGGATCCTTTGGCCTTATTAAGTTTGTTAACATTTGCAGCGGATTTAACATCAGAGTTTATATTAACATTTTTCTTATCAGAATTTATAGTATCAAACTTTGTATCAGAACTTACACTAGAAGGAATAATGCTAACTTTCTTTAAAGAAGGTTTTATTTGATAATAATCATAGTACAAACTATGATATTCCTTACAAGTATAAATGGAATGCCATAAACTACCACAATGAAAACAAGGATTTTGTGGTTTAAACCTAATAGACTGACTCTTAACTCCTGACTTAGAAGGTAAGGAGTTTATATTCTTATTCTTCCTGCAAAAAGAAACCAGATGGTTAGAATTTCCACAATTATAGCATTTCTTTCTAGGAGCATTAGGAACAGGCATATAATTATTACTTTTATTCACAACTTCCTTTCCATTCCTATTTTTCCTAGGTGGCTTTACCTTGTTTACATTCTTAATCTCTTTCAGCTTATCCTTAAGCTGCTTCTTTGTCATTAAGCCAATGTTAACTTCAATTGGCTTATCCTACTTCAATTTGTTAGAAGTTGACTCTGTTTAACTTCTATCTCAGTATCTTTCATCTTTTCAGAATCATACTTTACAGTTTTAGCTACAAACTTAAAAGGATTTACCTTTGGCTTATTAGTCTGTTTAACAATAATTGGTTTAATTTGTTCAATTCTTGTTTCACTTTTATCATCTCCATAACCTAAGCCCTCTTTCCAGTTTCCACTATTTAGTAAATTCTGAGTTGTTCTGCCAGAGTTAGTCCAAGTCATGATAATCTCTTTTTTCTTTTCTAACTCAGTTTTTAAAGATTGATTTAATTTTAACACTTCATCTCTAACATAAAAAAAAATCATCTCTTTCTTTATGAGTTTGATGTAACAAAACTAACTCCTTTTCTAAATAGTCATTCCTTTTCTTAAAAGCCAGATTTTCAGAAGTTAACCTATCACATGTCAAACTCTGATCTCTATAGCTAATTAATATGGTTTTAAGATAAGATCTCAACTCAGTAATATCATCAGTATGAAAAGCATAAGTTTTTTGAGGTACCTTTAACTCAGCAGCATCAGAACTGCTATCAGGATTTACCATCAAGGCATAGTTCCCCTCATTTTCTGAATCTGAAGTGTCTGTCCAGCTTTTCTACTTTATGACAAGTGCCTTGCCTTTGTCACCTTTTCCTTTCTTACAATCAGGAGATATGTGGCATTTCTTACCACAATTGTAGCATTTCACATTTGAGTAATCTCCTATGGCAGACTTTCCAGCTTTGCCTTCAGATTTTCTGAATCCCTTTTTATTAGAACTTCCACTTTTCCTGGAAAACTTCCTTCCCTTTCTGAATTTCCTGTAGGCTATCTTTGTGATACCCTTCACCATAAGAGCACACAATTTCATCATCTCTTCATCAGCATCCATCTCAGATAGACTTTCAGTTTCTGAATCCTCATCATCATCAGAACTTGATGAATCTGAATCAGACTTTGTGATGAGAGCCTTTACTTTACCTTTCTTTGAGGCAGCCACTTTGGGGGATTCCTCCTCAGCCTTAAGAGCAACTGTTCTTGATTTTCCCCCATATCTCTTGCTTTTTTGATCCATCTCAAGTTCATGATTTTTGAGCATACCATAAATTTCATCAAGTGTACTTTCATCAAGAGCATAGTTGTCTCTTATAGTAGTTGCCTTTAAATCCCAACTTTCAGGAAGAGCTAAAAGGAATTTAAGATTAATATCTTCAAGATCATATTCCTTATCCACCAGTGACGAATCATTCAAGAGTTTGACAAATCTGTCATATAAACCAGTTAATGACTCATCACCTTTTGAGTCAAAGTGCTCATACTCTTGACTGAGTATAGTCCTCTTGTTCTACTTAATTACATCAGTTCCCTGGCATCTTGTTTCCAAGGCATCCGATATCTCCTTTGCAGTCTTGCAGTATATTACCCTGTTTGACATGACATTATCAATGGCACTATGCAGCAAATGCCTTACCTTTGCATCCTTGACAATAGATGAGATATCTTCAGCTGTATATTCATTTTTCTCCTTTGGTACAGTGATTGTTGGCTGATATGCAACTATAACAGAGAGCTTGGTTGACTTATGTGGTCCTTCATTAATTCTATCAGGGTATTCTAGATCTGTAGCTTCCAGAAACATAGTCATCCTCAATTTCCATATGGGATACTAAGAAGGTTTCAGTATGGGAACCCTAATAGTCTCATATCGATTATGGATTTGAGTTTTTGGAGTTTCTTCAGTTTTGGTGGGCTTGGTTGGAGTTTGTTCTTCTTCAGACATAATTATTTTGGATCTTTACAGTATTTGTGTTAACAGATTGGCTCTGATACCACTTATTAGGTCACACACACACATACTATAGAAAGGGGTTGAATACAGTGTATAGTATAATCAAATCAAATTAAGAACACAAGTATGAAACATAAAATATTCTATTTGATATCGAATATAAGTCTGCATCCTAAAATATATCAATTAGTTATCTTTTCCTCCAAGTATTCTATTCTTCATAGAATTCTTCTTCATGCATATATCTTCTTGTTTTAGTCTTGATCTTCTTTCCTTTCAATCAGCCGCCTTCCTTATCTGAAAGTCTTCTTAAGTCCTGATATTATCTCCAGATAAATATCTTCTGATATCTTAAGTTCTGATTACTTAAGTTCTGATATCTTAAGGTCTGACTTCAGTATAAGTACTGATTTCCAGTTAAGTCCTGATTTGTCCTGTTAGTCAAGATCTGAAAACTAAACATAAATCACTATTAGAGATGACATCACAAATATATCTAACAATTCAGTTTTACGAGATATCCGCAAATCAGAGTATAATATCATTTTTTAATTTACGACAAATTTTTAAAATTAGCCATGCAGTATTTTCTGGAAGAGCATGTTATACCCTTGGTAATTCCCTTATAACCCACAATCTGCAAATATGGTAAATATAATATTTTGTACAAATAATTTCAAGATAAATACCTATACCTTTTATTTTTTGACCCTCAACCAATAACATAGGCATGGCCATTAAAACATAACATCAAAAGAAACCAAAGTTTCTGAATTTTGCAGAATTTCCGAATCTCGTATAGATTCTAAGTTGCATATCTCACCAGTGACCTTAAGAAGAATACCATATGATAGCAGGTCATGATTAGTATCCTTTTGGGAAATTTGAAAGCTTATAGTGATAAATTAGGAGCTAGTGGAAATTGAGTTCTCAAGAAGCCTTATTATCTATCCCGTCTATGCAAATAAAACAACCTATAGATATCACAGGGAGATCATTACAAGAGGCTGAAAGAGCTATTGGTAAATTAACCTTTTTTTATTTTCCAGTCATTGAATGTCTCCTGAAGAATTGCATACATAAAAAATTTAATGAAGATTTTTATTTTGGAAATGATATAGTTGCAGAGATCGATACTCTCACCGTCGTGCCACGAAGACTTTAATATTTGACTTATTATCACGAAATTAATATGAAGAGGATTGGGGTATTTTATAGGCTAAAATAAAAGAGTAACATTAGTGAAGTTAAAATTGTTTGTAAAAGTGTAATTAAGAAATGAACACAAAATGAGACATACTTGTTCAGTTTAACTACTTCTGAGAAAAAGTAAACTTATCAGAGACTCCATAGTCATTTGATTGTAAATGAAAAAATTAAATGAATATTAAATATCAATAATAAATATCTGAGGTTAAACTTACTCTAAATTCTTGGGGTTAATTGCAGGTGAAAACCTGTCAAAATATTTAGGAGATACATGACCATTAGAAACCGGGCTGAGAGATTATAAAAATACTTCAAGTTTTTCTACAGAATTAAGCTTATAAAAATGATGATCAATACGTCACGTTTTTCAAAAGAATTAATATTATAAAATACATGCATCTAATCTCCAATCTGAATATCCAATCTGAATCTGCATTATAAATATCAATAATAATATCAATTCACTTTTATAGATGCTACAAATTACCAAGAAACTTTTACCTACCTATAAAAACCTAATAATGGATTCACAATGATAAATGCTACTATATATGATAATAAACTAGAAAAGATTGTGATGTCCATGTATACATTATTTAGCTATGACTACTCCTACACTTGGCTGTAAGCACTACTAGAATTCTGTCAATAGACATCGGTCCTGAGACATCGGTTACTCAAATGACCGATGTTAAACATAGTTTAGACATCGGATAAATTTTAAGCGATGTTAAATCTTTTATTAGACATCGGTTCGAAAATTAACCGCTGTCTATAGTTATTTTTCAAAAATGAGAAATGTTAGTTAGACATTGGTTTTTGATATAACCGATGTCATTTTTTTTAGATATCAGTTTGAGTTTACGACCGTTGTCGATGGTTAACGAAAAAATTAAAAAAAAATGCGGAAAGTTTCCCCCTTTTATTTCCCAATTATTCCCCCCTTAACCAAAAAATAAACCCATCTCTCAAGTATCTCTCTCCTCTCAGCTCTCTTCCTCTCCCCTATCTCTCTTTCATTCTTTTTCCTCTCTCTCTCTCTATCTTTCTCGTTCTCTCTCTCTCTTTCTCGTTCTTTCTCATCTCTTTATCTCTGACCATATTTCTATAATTAAAACCCTAATTTACATAACCATCTCACATTGCAAGTAATTAGGGTTCGAATTAAACACCAAATTATAGATCGTCAATTAATCAAACTCCTGCTATGAAAAACCCTAATTTCTCGACCCGGCTTGGATTAGTTTGTATAATTGGGTTTTTTTTTCTTTATCAAGATTTGGTTTTCTGTGTTCTTACTTTTTATTGGTGTTTTTAACAGGTTATGAAACATGAGTACCTATCTCAAATTGAAGCTTTCAAAGCTTGTGGATGAGATTTACGAGAAATTGAAGGAGAAAGAGAGTGGTGTTAGTGTTGCTTCGGTGAGGAGTTCTGTGCTTCTTTGGTTGAATTTGATTTTTTTAATTTGTGTATGAGATAGTAGTTTCACTATAATTGTGAGTTTCGTCATTTTCTGTTTATGGTATAAAATCCGATTGTTTCAATGGCTTTAGTAACTATGGTTATATTGAGTTTATTTGTAGACAATGTTCACTTTTGGTACTAAACTGTATAAGGTTTTTTTTACTACAAGTTAGGCACAAGAAGTTGCTCATGCGACTGGGATAGACTAAATTTACAGGCAGTGTACAGTTACACAACTCCATTTATATGTTGGCCTCTTTATCTTAATTGTGTTCATGTAAAACTACATAAGTATTAGTTTAAAGGAATTTGTTATAGTACAGTGTTTCAAGATATATATATAGTGGCTATGAGTAAGTTGTTTTTTCTGTAAATTGTTCTTTCAAGATGATTTTACAGTATCAACTGTTATTATGCACTGTTATTATGCTTGCTAGAGAGGTGAGGCATCCTGGTTCATGTGTTAACTGATCTTTCCTGTTGTTTAGAAAATCAGGGTGGCACGACTTAGATGAGATTTCAACCCCTAAACCCTGATGGAGGTTATAGTTTGATTGAAGGGGAGGATGGAGAGGACTCAGTGTTCTGTTTCCCTATTGAAATATTGATTAGAGGAACTAAAAGGAGTAGATGGTAATGAAGTTGGAATGCTTTTGCAAGAAGAAAGTGATTATTTTGAGGAGGAAGATTTAAGTAAGGTAATGGAAGATCTAGTGTTGATGGGCATTTTAATCACTACAGTATAGGATTCTTCTTCTTAGTAATCACTTTAAAGTGAATGTGACCAATATAAGCATTTTATCACTACAATATAGGATTCTTCGTATCACGCTTTGAATGTCGATGCACCTGCTTTGTTTTTTCCTTGTTTCACTTTTATTTGTTGTATGTTTGTATCTTTGATGTTGTGCATTAAGTGTGAATGGTGTGCAGTGCCAGTATCTAAGCATGTGTACTTCTACATGTTACTCTTTTTTATAAAGATGGTCATCCAGTTGATGGTAAAGGTACTGGAAGACGATTGCTTGACCGTGTTCATCAAACTTATAAGATGGAATTGGAAGGGAGAGACTTTGCATATAATGGTGAAAAGAGTTTGTTTATTGTTGAAGCTCTTCCAGGAAACAATCTAGACTTTACTATTGTACTTGAGAATATCTCATCTAATAGGTATGCTCTTTTAAACACGCGACAATATTTGTGGAAACTCAGTGCCTCTGTCCTCACTTGGTAATTGTAATTATGTTTTTCAGGAGCACTGGAAATAGCAGTTCACTTGCTGATGAAAGTCCTGATGAGAATGATCAGAAAAGGCTGAAACGGCCTTACCGGTCCAAGACTTACAAGGTGGAAATTTCCTATGCTGGAAAGATTCCTGTGCAGGCCATTGCACATGCTTTACGTAGAGAAAAAAATGACTTGTGCCATAATTGTAGTAGAAATGTTGCATATACATACATGAAAATTTTTACTGCTTTGTAATGCTAATTGTAACTAATTTTTGTTTCTTATCTGCAGTATTTAACCTGGAGAAAACCTTTAGAACAAATTTCTCTTTGCTTGTACTGCACATGTGTTTGATCTTATATCGTTTGACAGAAAAGGGAGATGAGGGTGCTGACTTGGTGCAAAACTTATATAAGATTTATAATAATGATGTAGAGCTTAGGGTCTATAACGCCGGGTTAGTAATATGCGCATCTGCACACCTTCAATTTACTATATTTAGTTTTTTATTTTATTGCAATGCAATAGACTTCTAGCAAGAAATCTTTAGCCTCCAGTAAAGGATAGTTGGTCATGTTTTTCTTATATTTAGGGAAACTAATGACTGGACAATAAGCCAAATATCATGTTGCTATTTAGGTCAGAGTCTATGCTTTTCCTGCCTGTACAAAATAGCGGAATCGGGGTGGTACAGGAAAAACCAAGTAGTACATTAGTATATAGTTTGACTGTATATTTAATATTATAGTTTTTCAGTTGCTTGTGATATGTAGAATCTTTCCTAATATCGTTTATTGCTACCTAATTTGAATGTCTCGAGGATTTTCTGGTCTTACCATAAACTTTTACCACTACTTTATATGATTTGGTTTATTTGTTTTCTTTTAATTTTGACTTAGATGAAATATACTTTACAGTTCGATTTGGATGATTTCATTCTGATTCCATATGATGCCACTAATGTAGTAATGTATAAGAACAATGGTTATTTGATGATTTCATGGAATGGAGGTCTTAACCAAATGCGTGCAACGGTGAGTGGACCACGCTAAACTCTGGTATAATTTAATTTTTCATTTGTATCTGAATTTCTTACAAGCTAAGTACATGTTTCTACTGTATAATAGCGAAGATTATGTATGAAATTTCTTTTATCTCCAGTTATAGGTGAAATTTATCCTTTAACTTTCAGCGTTATGATGAGCTCTAGCCAGTGAGTAAAGGTTGAGGGTTTGCTGCTGAACACAGGTCTGGTGCAGGCTAGCTGGGTATCTGGACGATGTTCTATAGAAGATATTGAACACATATAGAAGATGATCTTGAATTATAGAATAGTTTGTTTAGAATTATAGACATATTTGAGATTAGTTGTACACATTGAGAATTTGTTGATCTTAAATTCAATTGAGTAATAATATATATGTATTAATTGAGTTTTGAAAAATAAATTTTTTCAGTATTGTGGTTAATGCATTGTCTAATATTCGATGTTAATACAGGGATATTAGCACATATGAACAAGGTAATAACATCGATTCAAAAATAAACACCTGATTTCTATTTATGATATTAACATCAGTTATTTAGAAAACAATCAATGTCTATTGTTCAAATTGACATCAGTTATTTAGAAAAAAATCGATGTCAATTGTTCAAATTAACATCGGTTCTTTAAAAATAACCGATGTCTAATAGGTTTAAGACATCGTTTTTTTATTTTTAATCGATGTTAATTCATAAATATTGCTTGTGTGCTATAGTTTTAAATATGTCTAATCGTTCTAATATTGTATTTCTGAACTTGACATTACTCAATTTAATAACAAGAATGTGAATTAGATATCATAAATTTTTTAGAAACGTTGTGTAAGATTACTTAGACATAACCGATGTCTATGATAAAATATCATTAACATCAGTTGCGAAGACATCATACAATTTTTACATAGACATCGGTTTTTAACCGATGTCTAAGGTGTTTTTTCTAGTAGTGAATTTTCATACTTATACATTGCAATAAAAAGAACTCTTTGCACTTTGGAAGCTCACTTATGTTTCTACACGGTAAATGTAAAGACTTAAATGCTCAAGCAGTTTAATCTACGTACATTCGAGAATTGAATATAGGTATACAGTTATGCAAAATATGTAACAAAATTACACATGATAATGATATAACAAAAAAATGATGAAAAATAAGAATTTATTAGAAACCTGGACACCAAGGGGAAAGTACAGTCACACAATATATTATAATTTATATTCAGGATATTGGTAACGACCATTAAATTCATGCTTGCATAAAAGGACTACCAAGATTCTAGCTACATATGCCCATAACGCATGGTTCCAGGTAAAGAAAGGTTATTTAATCGGGTAAGAAGAAAGGTGATTCCTATTCGAAGGATTATACATATTTAACCAACCTTCTCACAATGACTAGCTGCCTGATGAAACTGAAAGTAATCTAATATCAATTTTAATGTATCTTCTTTAATATATGCATGCAGATAAATGGGTCTGCAGAATATTAAAGGTACATTTCAATGGAAAACAGAGGGAGTTTATATTGCAGAACAATATAAACTGACACATTAGTTAATGAAACCCAAATACAAATTGAGACATTAATATAAATGTTAATCGAACACAAATAAAATCATACAAGAAGATAAGTGAAGAAAAAAAAGTGCATTAATCAAACTCGAATAAAAGAAAATCAGAGAAGAAAATAAGAGCATACCCGACTAAATGTTGAATCGGGCAAGAAAAAAGCCCCAAATTACTAGATCAATTGAGAAGATATCCCTAATTACAAGATCTAAATCTCATTGAGAAGAAAGCCCTAATTTTTTGAACCCTAAATCAAACCAAGTCTCTACCTACTAGAACCCTAATTTGCTCCAAGCTCCCAATTACTCAAGCCCCACTAAGAAGACTTCAAGTACTAAATCCTAAATCTCCACGCATCTTTTCAATTAGCTCTGGTTTTGTGTGTTTCTTCTGTGTTTTGTGTTTGTGTTTGTATGAAAGAGTTTTGACACACAGAGAGTTTTGTCTAAATTAGCATTAGATTTAGTTTTTTGGATAAAATAATTGAGCGGGGTCTAATTTAATTTTTGGCCCCCAAAAAATTGGTCAAAATGGAGCACCAAGTCGCCAATAATTAGCGGTATAAACTTTGAATTATATTGTAACGCATATTTAATATCAATCCTAAAGGTTTTTTATGTTACAATAGGAATGTGGTCATGTCTATGGTAATATCGGCTAACCTCTATTGCAACGCTAAAAATTCATGTTATATCAGATCAAATTTTAGTGATCTAAGGTAACATTTTTGCTTGTAACATAAAAAAGTGTTGGTAGAGGCCATATATGGTGTATTGTTGCATTCTGTAAAAGAAACGACTTATCGTTCAAGTCGGTCACATTTATCCGTTTCCCTTTAATCTATTTTCCATAGTTCTTGTATCCAATGTTGATCCGTTGCCCGGATCAGTAAAATAAATAAAATATTCAATATGGGAAAATACGCTCGTAGAGATTAAAGTAATATAAGAGAATATTCTTGTTTTCATTTAAAGTAATTTATTTCAAATTCAGTTTTTCTTTTGTATTGAGATAGGCATTCAAGAGTTGTTGCATTTAGTCATGCTCACTGTTTGAGGTGATTACTTTATTGAATAAATAGATGACGCACGGTTCGTGCATCTAATAAGAAATATTCTTTTTTTTCAAATTGGCTCATTATTCGGGCTAAAGTAAAATTCATTTAGGAAGTCCTAGTTTGCTAAGATTTTTGAATGGATATTCCGTGTCATTAATATTTTTATTCAAAGGTCCATTTTTTATAGTCTCTCGAGAATTCTTAATTTGTACTGGTCAACATGGTGCAGATTCTATGACCATGGATTGTTATTGATTGGAAATGATAATTCGTCATGTAGATGGGGCTGATTATGCTATATACGAGCATAATCGTAATGATGTGATATGATAAAATTTTTAGAAAAAAATAAATGTATTTGATTTTCTATTTTAACAGTCAACTAGTAATTTGATCAGTACTTCTTACCAGTGTTTAGTTCCATACCGATGTTCCGATTTTGTTAAAAATGTTTATGAATGATCCAACCTTAAGGATGTCAAGATTCATATATTTTAGTGATATGATAAAGTTTTTAGAAAAAAATAAATGTAATTAGTTTCCTATTTTAACAGTCAACTAGTAGTTTGACCAATATTTGTTACTAGTGTTTATTCCCATATTAATGCTTCAACCTTTTTAAAAAATATTTATGAATGATCTAACAATACAGATGTGAAGATATATATATATATATATATATATATATTGCAGTGATATGATCAACTTTTTTAGAAAAAAAGTAAATGTATCTGGTATCCTAATTTTACAGTCAACTAATAGCTAGTTTAACCAACACTTTTTGTTAGGAAATGAATAACACACAGAGGGGGGTGAATCTTTTTTACTCTTTTTGAGCTTTTCTTGAATGTTTATGGTTGAAAACAATAAATTAAATCTTGTAGAAAAAATATGTTCATGCATAAATTAAGCTTGCAGAAAATAAAGAACACAAATCTTCAAAACTCACTTAATTTTATATTAAAATTAAAAATGTTTTGCTACAAAATTTCTAGGCTCTTTGTTGATAAAGAGCTTAGCTTCTTTATTGAGAGTGTTACAAGATTCTATCTAAATTGTTACCACTAACTGAAGGACCAGTGTTAACTTTATAATTTAGTAAACTGCTGGTTTACATAGTGTACAATAAGACATGATTTAGCTTTTCTAAACTGCCACTTATCATTTCTATTTATAGAAAAGTAGATCTTCCATTTTTGGCTTAGCATATCTTTATCATCCTGTGATAATTTTAATTTTCCTCTGTCAGTTAATCTTCACCATTGATCTTGCACATTCTTCAAGATGCTTTTTATAGACTTGTCAATCCAGCTGTTTGGATTGTTTGTTGATTGTTAATCTTGAATATTGAACTTGTCTGTGATTTTGTACTTTGAGAATTTTACTCGAGATCTTCAATTAGGCATATAGAGATCTCGACATCTCGATAAGTATAATGACTTATCAAGATCTCTAAGGCTCTAGTAAATTTTACTTATAGAGGTCTCTGAGTTCTTGAATGAAACTTTAGCTTGTGGAAATCTCTCAGCATCTTGTCTTCATTTTGTCTTGTCGACAACTTAGAGTTCTCTAGTGAATTTTGACTTATCGATATCTTTGAGTTCTCTAATGAACTTTCACTTATCAATAACTCAGAGTTCTCTAATGAATGTAGACTTGTCGATAACTCTGAGTTCTCTAGTGAAGATATGGCTTGTCGATATCTCCAACCTTCATGTCTTCTTGACTTGTCAATATCTCTCTGAGTTCTTTAGTAGCTTTCCTGACTTCTCGATAAGTCATTTGAAGTTCTCGAATGACTTCTCTATAACACTAAATCTGTGACTTGTAGAGATCTTGACTTAGAATATTTTTATCCAAATAGATTTATTCAACTCCAAGCTTCTTCAAAATTCTTCTGAGGCATGATTTTTTTGATCTTCTTCGAGATAGTATCCTTAGGCTTGATACTATTTCAGGAAAAAGACTATAGTCTGCTCATTTGCATTTTTACAGACTTTAAATGTTTCAAGTACAAAATACAAATTAAGATAGCAATACAACTTATCTAAGGTTGACAAATTGTCTTAGTCTTTTTAAAGTAGAGGCATGTCTTATACAACAATCCCCCCCAATTTGTGAGAAGATTGCTTAACACAAATTCATGCATGTTAACTAGACTAACCCCAAGTTTAAAAGATTATGAAATATAATAGTTCATTATTCTACTTAGATCAGATGTTCATTAAGCTTTGATTCACACTTTGATCCGGAATACTAATGATGTTGTCATCTTCAGTAATCTTTGACATCATCACTTATATATTACAATCTCCCCCAACTTGTTCATTATGAAATTATGCACAAGTTTTGATTGATGATGTCAAAACTCTACCTAAATGCAGAAGTCAATCTCCCCATTTTGTCTTCTTCTGTGAGTTTATCAAACTTTACTTCTATAAATATCTTCAATATTGTATGCATCAACATTGCATGGAGATTTACTCGATTTACCCTTGTAAAGTTTGTACCACCAGTGCATTTAGATTTACTCTTCTCTCCCCTAATCAAGAAGAGAGTATTATTATCTGGCAACATCCAACAGCTGTTCTTGCGTTTATATTTTGTAACGTCCTGGAAATATTATATAATTATTTTTATCAATAAATAATTATTATGTGATTTTATGTGAATTTTGGTGAATTATTTGATGATGGATAATCATATTTGGATGTCTATTTCAGATAAAATTTAGATATTTTAATTTTTAATTATCCAGAATAAAATGTAGATAGTCTTGGTATTTTTCTGGTAATTTTTGGATTATTATATGATTTTATAAGAGTTTATAGAATTAATAATGATTATTTTTACGTAATTATAAAATTACTTTTTAGAATCAGAAATCGTCCCACTTCAACCGTTTTTGCATTTTTACAACCTGAAACTCTTCCGAAAACTCCTTCCTAACCTAATCTGATAATTCTGAACACTTTTCATGTTTTGACCTTTTAGATCTGGGGTACGGTTTGACCTGTACGAGTCCCGGCGTGAAATTTTCGATATGCAAATCATTTTATAGATCGATAAAAATCCGTATTCTCAAAAGGCTAGATATTATTACCTTATTTTCATATAAAGTGTTTTATAGGAAGTTCTGTTTTGATAATTACCCAAGTATGGTATTAACATCGTATCGTCTTCTTAGTTACTTAGCGGCTAAGTAACCTTTTTTCGGATCCGACACGTAAATGTAATTATCAAATTACTAAATAAATAAATTATGTGATGAGTATGTTAGCTATGTGTTACCTTATTGTAAATTTTGGGTAATTGTTGGATACAAACCTCATTTGTATAATTAATTATTGAACATGATGGCATTATTTTGTTTTTAAAATGACTTTTATTGAATATTTACTCTCATAAATGCTCAAATTATTTCTAAAATTATTTTTGTTGTTTTATAATTTTATTTATTATTTTTAGGAGTTTATAAAATTTAAAAATAACCATTTTATTAATTATTTATCATTTAATGATTTTCTGATTGTATTTAATTGTAAAATCAGTATTTAATTCCTGAATGCTTCAAAAATTATGAAAATTTTATTTTATTAAGTTTGGAATATTTTAAGAATTTGATAAAATCGGGTATATTGTGCGTTCCAAAAATAATTCAAAAAAAAATCATGGAAATTTTATTTTACTGACTTTTGAATATTCTGAGAATTGTGTTGTGAAAATTTTAACTTTTTGATAAATCCTAGCACGCAACAATTTCGTTAAAAGGCAAGAAAGTGAGTCAGAAAATAATTAATCGATTAAAGAGATAATAAAAGCGAAGTAACCAGCACAGCCATGTATTCTTTCTCCTTTTCTCACGCGCCCCTCAATCTCTCATCTTTTTGCATCAATTTTTCTTCCCCAATCTCTCCCGATTCTTTCGTTCCTTTTTTTTTCTTTCTTTTTCTTTTCTTTCCCCCTTCCTCCTTCGTTATTCCTCTTGCCTCCTGTTCATTCCATCGCCGCGGTTCTGTTTTTTTTTTTTCGAGTGATTTCTCCGACTTCTTGTCTCTTGTTTGTTTCGTTTTGGTTCCAGGTTGCATATACATACAAACCTGTGTATATATGTGTGTTATCATATGGGTGTTATGTGTACTGTGTGGGTTTTGTGGGTGTGTGCATGTATCAACTGTGTGTGTGGTGGCGGGTGATGCGCGTGATGCGCGTGGAGACTATGCATGTGTTATTCGATTGCTGTGTTGTGTTTTCTGTTTACCCCTTTTCTTTTCCGGTAGGTTTTCTGGGCGGGTGCTTAGTTGCCGAATAAATATATAAATATTAATTCGGGACTTTTTATATTTTTGCAGGATTTTTGTTTGACTGAACTTTTTGAAGTAAATGAATTCATGTGAAAAAAATTAATTATGTTAATTGGTTGAATTTTTTGATGGAAACCCGAAAAATTTATCGGGTACCCGCAAAATTTTACCTCCGTCGGCCATGAGCTTCGGCGAGCCGACGGTGGACAATGATGATTAATTCTGAGTCCTAAATTATAATTAAATAAAATTAGTTAGTAAAATTAATTGTGAAACGAAAAATACGAGAAAAAACATAAAAGTACGGATAATAATAATAAATAATTGAGATTGTATTGGTGATTGGAATTGCGAGTGGTGATGGATTGTTGTTGGGTTGATTGGATTATTGTTGTGATTTGACGTCGAATGGCTTCGACGGGTAGGCCGATAAACAAATGAGACGCTGCCCAATTTTTGGGAAATTAATTCCGAAAATACGGGAACGTAACCTATAACTATCGGAGATGTCGAATAACCATATATAATTATATTATATGAACTTAATTGCGGTTGAGACAAGATAATTTATAAATTCAATGATGTGAACCTTAAGTGTGATGTGTATTTCAATAATATATATATGGGTCGAGATATGAAATCGCATAGGTAGAAGTGATAGTGATATTATGTTTAGCGAGACAATTATCTGAATTAGGGTATCTCAACCCTGTAGGTCCTAGTTGGAAGACCCGAGGAGTGACATCGGACTAAGAATGATATAGTGATTAGTCGTTGAGCTGAGCGAAGTTCCAATCGAAGGACCTGAGCATTGAGATCGTAGCCAGAATAGGATAGTGGTCTGACGATAAAGACAAACGCTCAAGGCAATCCAATAGTCAACCGATAATAGTGGTTAAAGCTTATCGATGCAAGTATTCCTGATTTTTCTTTTAAAATACTGTAAATATTTATTCATTCCTATTCTAAGTTCAGAATAGTTAAAAGTTTTACATATTACTCTAATTATGCATGTTCCTTTCATTATTGTTCCTATAATTCGATTGCTCTCTTGAGCAGATACCCATTCTTTCGGGTTATTTTTGAACCCTGAGTTGGGATGTTTTGAATTCAAAATGATTTGACATCAAAACACTCTACGGGCTGGATGTTTACTGCAAGGGCCAGTGATGAGCTGTATCCTATGGGTCGGGGATGGACCGGACCCTTGGCAATAATGCCTAGGTACTTGAATGGATCTATACGGTTGGTTATAGATGTACACTGTATCCTAACTGATCAGCAGAGTATAAGTGTGAGCTAGTGTCCAATATAATTTATTGTTGATCGCCATTAACGGCATTCTCTCTCGAAAGGTTATATGATTCCAAAAACCGGACAAAACCCTGATTCAGGAGATGAATCTGGGAATCGCTTGTCACTTTTGGATTTATAATTAAAGGCTGGGGACCACCAACGTTTAGTCGCCTAACTCACTCAAATAAATAGACTTGTTTAAAATTGTTTAAAGATTTTTTCCGAAAAATTTTCTTTTGGTATTAATGTTTGAAACTCAAATTATATAATTGCTGGGCATTTTTGGCTCACTCTAGCTTTGAAATTCTTATTTCTCCCAGAAGCAGATAATGATAAAAGTGAATAGCTTTTGATAGATAACAGAAGATAGGGAAATCTCCGCTATGAGAGATCGAAGATGTTAGAAGAATGAGACAAGAGCATTTTTTAAAGGTATTTACACTCGTATTGTAGTTGTTGTAAATGGTAGGATGTTAAATTTTTGTTTTATACCATAACCTGTAAACGATCTGGATTCAAGGGGTTAATTGAATATTCTTTGATTTTATGTAAAGATTGTTTAGTGAAACCAAATCTTGACCCCGTATTTGGGTTGTTACAAATTTACTCTCCACCTTTTTAACATTATCTCTAGGTAGAAAGATTCAGCTAGATGCACGTTGTTCAAGCTTTAGTGATTGTCCATTTAGAACAATATCTGCAGCTTCAAGCTTTAGTAATTTCTATAGTGATGAGTTGAAGAAGTAGGATAGAAGACTTTAATTAGACCTGCAGAAAAGTCTTTCAGTAACAAAAGTCCTAAACTCTCTATTCTTTTAAAGTAGTCTCACTACTTCTCACTGTACTAGTCTCATGACTTTTAAGAGTCAGAGTTTCCTCACAAGGATTACTAAATCCAAACACTAATCTAACTCTCCTTTTGCCAAGAAGGATCATGCCTCTTTTATTTATGTTTTTCTCTTAATATTTTCTCTCATCCTCACATGAAAGGATCAAATGTTGTTTAACCTACAGAAATAAGAGATGGCTGAGAAGAGTTGTCTGTGATCATATGATTAGGGGTGATCCATATAGGTCTAATCATACTTATTTAATCAGAAAAGTGAGTATGTATTTCATACCTTATGGATTCTGAAGAATCAGTTGATTGGTTTAATATTGATATATAACTGCATCTTTCATCAGTTTCAACTATTCTCACAATGTTCTCAGTGATTCTGCCTTCATCACCATTTTGAGGTAATGGTTCTTGTGTGGTTGGAGATTCAAGAGTTATTGTATGAATTTGACATCCAGGTTCTTGTGTACTCTACTCCATTCTCTGAATTCTGAGCTTCTATTAACAGTATTTCATGTGCAGTTGTGTCATGTTTATCAAGGGATTCTTTCTTGTCTGCTATACTATGTAAAGTATAGGTTCTTGTGGAACATGGATCAGGAAATGATGGTGCTGATATGCCCTATTAAGACATAGGTTCTTGTGTGCTTGATCTAGGAAGTGAAAATCCTTCGATAGTCTCATTTATATGTCCAAGAGTAATCTCTTTTACTCTCTGTTAGCTTTGTTGTTATAGGATCTCCTGACAATATTTCTTAGCAAATCTTCCTTAAGTCTAACATAACAGGGTTGATGAGCTTCTGTGAAGACTAGTATTAGATGTAGTTCTGGTACTTTCTTTGGAGATTAATCAGAATAGCCTTTGTAAGCATCTTGGACAGGAAGGGTTGTTCCAGTCATGTAGCGGTTCTGATTTAGTTAGCACAAGTATCCCCTTCATGAATTCTATAGGTTTTAGATAAGCATGAGGATTTTGTCTTATTACATCCTTCTCTTCTTAAACAACAAAAAAGGAAGAACATTTTGTGAGGTTTCTGTCCTTTTGTAAAACAGGTTCCTTTCGAGAGTCACCTGAGTGGGTTTGTGTTTGAGTTTGTGTTGTTGTGTTTGGGTGAACTGCAGTTTGGTTGTGAAAGATGTATTATCTGTAGCTTAGCACAAATGCCTGTTGAGTGATCCATAGATCTCAGAAATCTTGTAATTAACAAGTTTCTTGCAATTATAGGCAAATTTAGAGAATTTTGCAAAAAAAAATGATTTTCAAAGATGTTTAGATACAAAAGTAATGGATTTAAACCAAAATCAAGAATGATTTGTGTAACATTCTACTTAACTTATCTGTTGATATGTCTAATGCATCAGTTGAAAACCAAATGTGTTATCGCACCTTCGAGTGGTTTGTCTGAGTTTCCAGTTGTTGCCTTGAAGAGATTTTGTTTAAAATGTACTGCATGGAACATATATAACCTTATGATGTTTAGTTTGACATAAGCAATGTAAAATTTTCAATTGCATGCAGTATTACAAGAAAGATGATAATCAGTTAAATTATAAACAGATAGCAAACAAGACACAAACATCTTTGATATAGAGAAGATGAAAGATTTTCATTAATATATAAATATAGTACATGATAATTTAGATTCCAACAATTAAACCCTAATCCTAACTACTCTAGTTTTTACTTCTTCTCTGCTTCAATCTTCCTCGCCCTGCGTTGGTACGCTCCAGACATGGAGTGTGCAAGAGAAATGATTCTCTATTGCAGCTCCGGAGCAGCAAGGCGTTCCTGCTCAGCCTCCAAAGCATGTCTCTCCTGTTCGAATGAGACTTCACCCTCGAAAATAGAAAAATTATTTGATCATCCCAAGAAAGTTCTTAAAAAACTTCAATGGGAACATCAAAAGGACTGTAGACTATCCCTCTGATGCGGACACGAAGCCCAACAGGGTCATAGTAGACATTGTATCAGCCAAATGAAAGACCTGGTTGATAAACCCCATTGTTAAGCTTGAAGAAAACAGGAGCGACCATTTGAGAGATTTAAACAAAATGAGGGTTTGGAGTTAGGATGTTTATTAAGAGAAAAAGTAGTGATGAATATTGAAGAGAGAAGGATTCGAATTTATTGAAGTGGAAGAGAAACCTAGAGAGACTTGAGTTCCCGGTTAATAAGTGTATAATCATAAACACACTTTACGCGTACCTAGGCAGTTAAAATTGACTTGCCTTTCTAGATTAACTATTCCCCATGCACGTACTCAAGAACACTTACACAAAAAGTAACCCTTCCTAGAAGCAAAAGATATTCCACTAGCTCACTAATTAAATCAAATACTCCATACTCAGAAAGATTTATTTAGAATAAATTCAAAACACATAATTAGCACATAATCAAATAAATTCAACTATTATCAGTATTATCAAAACATCATATATAATATACTAGTCTACTTACATTAGACTAACATATTCCACATTTGATCAAAAATATGCACGTAAGCACGCAAATGTGTCAATAAGTCTGATTATTTATAGAAAAAGCAAATTACTTAATGAAAAATCTGAAATACGTATTAGGATTATATTCGAGAAGTCATTTGAACATTGTTAGCATATTCGAGAAGTTATTTTAAGTTCTTGATTAGAGAAGTAAAAATAAGCTTATAGAAATGTCTATAAATACTCGGTTTCTCCAAAAAGAACTGATAAGTTTTGAATTTTAATCAATATAAAATTAGAACAGATTTTATGTCAAAAGTATTTCGCTAAATATAATTTATGGATTAAATTATTCCAGTTTTTTCATACTTTTTGCTTCTTTTGATCTGTTATTTATTAACTTCATATATTTAGGATATGAATTAATAAATATACAGTTTACTAAGAATTTTGAAAAATTCCAAGTTAAAATATGTATCCAGAAGTCTGGGTATTTATAGTAAAAGTAGATGACTTATCGAGAACTCAAAAATAGACGTTTGAAGTTTGCTTATCGAGAAGTCATTTTTAAGAATTGAAATACATATCGAGAAGTCATTTTAAATTAATCTTATAGAGAACTAAAAATTGACTTATCGAGATGTCAAATAAATACCCAGTTTGTCCAAAAATGGACTAAATTAATTCCAACTTTTATTTGAATAAATTCAAAATAAAATTAGAATAACTTTTCCAAAAGTATTTTACCAAAATAATTTATTAAATTAAATTATTTCAATTCTGAGTTATTGATAACTCAAAAATTGTACTTGTATAGAACTCTGTGAATTAACATTACTAGAGAACTCTACAAGGACTTATCAATAAGTCATTTTAAGCCTATCGAGAAGTTACTCGAGAAGTCAGTAAATTGACTTGTCGAGAATTCACTAGAGATGTCCTAAATTGACTTGTCGAGATGTCCTGAATTAACATATACTTTTGATTTTTGTAATTATGCCTTGTGTTAATTTTACATATTAAGAATGTAAATTAACAACTGAGCAGTTTACTTGGAATTTAAAAAATTCCAAGTTGAATTTGAATTTGAAAAATAAACACGCAGAGGTTTCTAAAATATTTAAACTCATATTTCAGTTATTTCTAATTAAATCAAATTAATTTTGATTTACTGGAGAGATTAATCTGCAGCAAAACATTAGCTGAGTTCTTGCCTTAGGATGAAAAATTAAGCATTCCAATTTCACCTAAAAGTCTAGTGAAAGTTGCTTCATCCAAAGGTTTAGTAAAAATGTCAGCTAATTGTTTTTCTGTTGGAACAAAAATGAGCTCAATGGTACCATTGTCACACATAATAGGAATTTTATGTCACACTAGGTCATAATCCATTAGCTGATTTCTAATTTAAAGCACTTGAGCACAACAACTTCCCGCAGCTATGTATTCAGCCGCAGCTGTAGAAGTTGATACAGATTGTTGTTTCTTGCTATACCAGGATACAAGCCTTTGTCCAAGAAATTGATAGCTTCCACTAGTTCTCTTTCTGTCACACTCCATCCAACAAAATCTACATTTGTGTAACCAACAACTTCAAAACCAGTTCTTTTAGGATACCATAATCCCAAGTTAGGAGTCCGCTTCAAGTATCTGAAAATCCTTTCAACAGCCATCAAATGTGATTTTTTTGGAATGGCTTGAAATCTTGCACACAGACATGTTGCAAACATGATGTCTGTTCTACTTGCTGTTAAATAAAGCAATGATCCAATCATCCCTCTATAGCTTGAGATATCTGCACTTTTGCCTTTTTTTTATCTTCATCCAACTTTGTTGCAGTAGACATAGGTGTAGATGCAGGTGAACAATCAACTATACCAAACTTCTTCAATAGATCCTTGACATACTTAGTTTGGCTGATGAAGATAACATCACTTATTTGACTGACTTGACGTCCAAGGAAGTAACTCAGTTCCCCCATCATACTTATTTTATATTCACCTTACATAAGCTTGGAGAAATCTTTGGAAAAGGTTTTCATTAGTAAAACCAAAGATGATATCATCCACATAAATCTGAACTTGGATAATATCTTCACCATATTTCTTGTAGAAGAGAGTCTTGTCTATGGTACCTTTAGTAAAACCATGCTATAGTAGGAATTCTGATAGTGTGTTATAGCAAGCTCTAGGTGCCTATTTTAGTCCATATAGAGCCTTGAGTAACTTGTACACAAAAATTTGGATATATGGATCTTCAAAGCCAGGTGGGCTGTTGCACATAAACTTCTTCTTCTAGCTCACCATTCAGGAAGGCACTCTTGACATCCATTTGATATACTTTAAAATTTGAATGTGCAAAAAATTCTAGAAAGATTCTTATTGCTTCAAGTCTTGCAACTGGAGCAAAAGTTTCATCATAATCAATTCCTTCTTCTTATGAGTAGCCTTTTGCAACCAACCTTGCTTTGTTTCTCGTAACTATACCATTATCATCCATTTTATTCCTGAACACCCATTTGTTCCAATAATGCTTCTATTCTTTGGTGCAGGAACTAACTTCCAAACTTTGCTTCTTTCAAACTGATTCAGCGCTTTCTGCATGGCAGATATCCAAGCAGGATCCATTAAAGCTTCATCAATTTTCTTTGGCTCTATTTGAGACATAAAACATGCACGTGGGCACTCATTAGCAGTTACACTTATAGTCCTCACTCTAGTAGTAGGATCACCAATAATTGCTTCTCTAGTGTGACTTCTATCCCAGTTCCTTATATGAGTTTGTTGACTTATGCCTTCATTATTTTCTTCATTGGTTGTATGACTGCTAGATTCTTCTTCTCTTTCTCCCCCTGAGTTTGTGTTATCAAATTCAGGTGTTTGAGATGAGCTTCCATTTTCATGATTTTCCTATTGAGTAGTCTCTTCATTTAATATCTGTTGTGCATTAACTTCATCTTCTCCATCAAAATCACTATCAATGTTAAGGTTTTCAAATGCAAGGGCTTCAGCTTCATTATCATCAAGGCATTTCAAGCATGGACACTTGTCATCATCAAAAGTAACATTTGTGCTCTCCATAATCTTCATTTGATCTAACACATAGACCTTGTAGGAAATTCTCTCCAATGAATATCCCAGAAAAATTGCTTCAAAACTTTTGAGTCAAATTTTCCCATATATTCAGAGTTGTATTTCAAAATGTAACACTTGCTTCCAAACACATGAAGATGCTTTACATTAGGCTTTCTCTTAGACATGTTTGAGTAAGGTGACTTGCCATGTGCCTTGGTAATGAGATATCTGTTCTGAGTGTAACTTGCAGTGTTAACAGCCTCCTCTCAGAAACTTGTTGCCAGCTTGTGTAATATCCCATATTTTCAAATATTATTATATATTATTTGGAATTATTTATGTGATTTATGTAATTAGAGTTGATGTTTTGGATGTTCATATGTGATATCCCTTGAGTGTTCTAATTTTTATTTGCTCATAATAAATATAGATAATTATGATATTTTTCTGGTAATTTTTGGACTGTTATATGATTTATAATGATTTATGGATTTATTAATTATTTTCTGAGTATTTACAAAACTATTTTATAAAGCTGGGAATCGTTCAACCTCAACCATTTTTGCGTTTTTACAACCCGAAACTCTTCCGAAAACTCCTTCTGAACCTAATGTGGTAATTCCGGACATTTTCCGTATTTTAACTTTTTCAATCTGGGTTACGGTTTGACCCGTACGCGTCCCGGCATAAAATTTTCTATACGATAATCATTCCGGTAAATCAATAAAACCCGTATTCTCGAGAGACGGGATATTATTACATTATTTTCGTATAAAGTGTTTTATAAGAAGCCTAGTTTTGATAACTATCCAAATCTGATATTAAATTATATCGTTTTATAGTTACTTAGCGGCTAAGTAATCTATTTTCGGATCCGATATGATCCAATATGATACTTGTTACGTGTTTAAGATGTATTTATATGAAACGATCCGTAATTTAGGCGTGTGTTTTTTTGTTATTCGTTTTATCTCGTTTTATGTGTGTTGAAGGTATTTTATACGTGTTCGGGTTAAAGCTCACAAAATTTGTGTTTTGTTTTTATAAATCATTCATATTTCAAAATATCCAGTATTTCTGCATTTTTGAAGTATTCGCAAATTTTGGGGAATTTTGAGACGAATTTTATAGTTTACTGTTTTAAAATTATTCCCCCGTAATTATAATTTTGGGGCTTAATTAGTTTAATTATGGGAATAAAAACACCCTTAAATGATTTTGGGGTATTTATTTTCCAAAAATATAAATAGCTGAAAACTGATTTATATTCATATTTTTTTATTGAAAATTCTGATAATAGAAAACAGTTTTTGGGTGTGTGATTCGTTCTTGAACATAAATCCTCTGATTCCAGGAGTTGTGATTGTTTGTTTTTGATGTATGAATAACCAAATCGAAGCTTGTAAAGAGCCAGTTAATTTGATGCCAGAATCAGTATCTGAGAGTAAGTATTCTGAAAAATCAAATTCTCTGTTCTTGATCTTGAAATCGATTTTGATTTCTGTTGATTGTTGGTTGGTTCTGATGATTCGAATAGAATCCTGGGCTCGTTTAGAATCGATTTACATGTTTACTTGAATTGTTTGAGTTCAGAATTGCTAAAGTCGAGTTTTCGGTTTTGGGGTTTTATTTCTTTGATTTTCTTGATTAAACCTGTTGTTGTGCTAGTTAGGGTTATGGGGATTAATTAAGCGTGTTCCCAACTTCATTTTGGTACCAGAGTCACGTTATTTGGTTCAGAAATGAAGGAATTCGGATTTTCACCGGAAATTCAAGGTTCCACCGGTTTTAATGGTGCTTCCGGCCGGAATCTCCGATTTATGTGTTGTTTATTAACGTTGATGGGTGCACAGAGTTGTTAGGTTGTCGTAGGACTGATAAAGATCGAAAACCAATCAATTCCGAGTAGTTTTTGGGCTCATCGGGGCTTGACCGAAAGATGTTTCCGGGCCGGAATCTGGGGATGACGGTGGTGTTCTTCGAACTTCCAGCCGTGTTCTTCGTTAGGCCTCCGT